>NC_136952.1:15691102-15901102 GCF_949987615.1 Pollachius pollachius | reverse complement strand
CACTCTCTCTCGTCCTCCTCTCTCTGAACAAGGAAGGGCTAGGGGCCCTTCCTTGTTCGACCGTGGTTCTAAGTTAGTCATTACCGTCTACCTGTTCCAAACTCTGACTCAGACTCAGGTGTGTGCCGTGACAACCATCTACATTGCGTCTAAAGGGTCAACCCTAACTCATCTGTCCCTCATCCCTCCTCTGATCTCCTCCCTCCTCTTTTCCTTTAAGCTTTCAGACTCTTCTTTTTCAAATTGTAATGTAATTCTACAGACGCACACATCACTAGACGCACACACGTAAGCAACATACGGAGACACAGAAATACATACACACAGCAAACACCAAATACAAAGATCCACACACACTTGAATGCATGTCTAACACAAACACACCCCTAGACAGGCAAGCAGACTTTCCTGAACTTTCCAAATGACACACACACACACACAGGGTGGAGCTCTAATCCTGCATAAACATTTCCAGGGTGAGGAGGAACAGTCAGATGGAACTGTGCTGTGTTGTCAAGGGAACGGCTGGAATTGTTTGGGGGCCAGAGGGTTTTCCCTGTGAGGACCCAAGAGCTGTCCGTAGATATGCCACACCCAATCCTCAGAGAAGAGGACCTAACCATTTTCATATGTGATCTTATGTAACTGATTTTGATGGAATCATGTTCAAAACCTTTAACAAAAATGGTAAGTTTTACAAAAATAGCTGCTTCAAAGCTCTAAATAACCCAACCTTTATAAATGTCCCTAGTTAGGGAAATTAAAGAAGACTATTTCCCAAGTTTTGTGTTGCCAAAACAATCCACATGAAGACAGGAGGGCTTAAACGTGTAAATCTGAATAGATCTATGAAAATCGAAATATCTCATCTTAGTAAAAGTCAGAGACCGAACAGGCCCGACCAAGCTTCCCATTCCAGAAGGGACTCCCGTGGAAAAGGTTTGGAGGGGGTCATGACGTCCTGTCATGGTCGGAGGGCCATAGAGGGCTGGATAGTCTAGTGGTGGGGGCTTGTCTCCAGAACTTAATGCTCTGGGTTGAATCCCTGCAATGTCCGCAGGCACATTCTAGTTCTCGACAGGAGCAGCCTAGCCCCTACCTGCTTTTCATTGATGCGTCTTAAATAGACTCCATGTTGCTTTAGATAAAAGTGTCTGCTTTACTTTATTGCCTGACAATTTTCATTGATAAGGACAGTATAATTATTGTCATTTGGTTTGTCATGATTTAAGGCAGAGTACCCTTTAATCAATCCTAATCAATTAATATGAATCATGGACTAAATGTTATTGACCTTTTCCCTAATTAATAAAAGTTATGATTTCCACATATACATATAAAGTCTATAACATATAGGCTGACTAGGCTACTACATTGGAACCAAAATGATCATTTGTGAATAATATGACTGAAAAGCGGATAAAGTCAATTTATAACTTATAACAATTACATATTTAACATTCGGACAGAATATACAAATCAAGCTTATATTACATGTGACGAAACAAACACAGGAAGAAATTTGACCAAAGAAAACGTTCTAGCCCGATATCGAGTCATAAAGCTTTCCAATCAGGATCTAGCCAAACGCACACTAATGTTTTCCCTCCGTAAGCATCAGATCCTCGTTTCATGTCAGTCCAGGAACATTTTCTGCCTCGTCAGCGAGTAAACCAAATCCCTCATCTCACAAAAATGTTAAGCACGCTGTCATGCAATTCTATTGCTACCCAATACCTCTGTGTTCGCTGTGTGAAGTAAGCCGAAATAATGGAGCATTCAATTATGTCAAATGTACTGTTAGCTTAAGCTATTACAGCAGAGTTTCAGTCTCACAGACCCCTTCATTGAGAGGCTCTCATTCAGGAGGGAGGTTCTTCGGGCACACTTAGTGGGCATGCCCCCAACCATAAGCCATCAAACCCGCAAGGAAAATGACTGCTAACCCCAACCACCCAACCATCCAAAGGGAAAAGCAAGAAAGAAATGTTGAAAGAGCCAGGGACAAGAGATTCTGTCTTCCAGGATGTGAATGTAAGAGGTGCTGAGTGGGCAGTTGGCTAGGCTACACCGCAGTGCACCACTGTAAACTGCTAAGCTCCAAGTTCCTTCCTAAAATGTCAATGAAGCAAAGCGCGGCAACAACATTGATAGCATGTTGAGCTAGCTAACTTGTCTGCATTGATCGCCACCGTAGAGCTATGGCTATGACTTTAGTTACCTTGTCAAGTTACCTTGCCACATTTATTCATTTAGCTTTTATCAAAAGCAACATAAGTTATTTTTTCATGCATGCTAAGGAGTAGCTAGGAGGGTTGTTGGGGCATCTTGCTTCGGGATGGCTAAAGTGAGGTTGTTGACATTGGAGATTGAACCCACAACCTTTCGACTGGGAGTAAACCACTGTGACAAGCAGTAGACTATCCTGCCCCCTTCTTCCACCAGCAAACATGACAAATACATTACACAGGTGTGTATTTTCACATGCAACATGTTCTAAAGAACACACTCACGCATCTCATATCCTGTGTCACCAAATGTTGACACAATACGCAATAGATGATATCAATAAATAAGCTCAGAGTTCAACAACCATCCAAAAGGAGGAGTAGGCTAGGCTGTAGGAAGCTGATAAATTGTACTCCTAAAGTGTTTGACTGCCAAGGGCTAACTGAGAGGGATGGGTTTGATCCCCACATGTAGGTATACATGATGAGCAAAATGCTCAACCCCTTACTGCTTCTCCTTGATGACATGAATCTCCATGCACTCCATGTTGCTTTAGACAAAAGCATCGGCTAAATGAAAGGCCTGAATCTGACATAATACCCCAAAAGCATACACTGTGATTGTCTGTAGGTTAATACTAACATCAATACCCGTTATATCTGTATCCAAACGCAGTGGTCTATAAAACAGTTGGCCGGCTCAACCAAGCCTCATTACCATATAATGTAAAACACACCCATTGTGGTGACAATACATTTAAATACAAAGGCTAATAACTTCAACCGCGTTTGGGGATATGTGTATCATTCATAGATTACACTTTTTGAGTACACAGGCACATTCAGAAGTATTTTGAGGAGAGGAAGACGAAGTAGGATGCCCCATTAGCACGGGTCCTGTTTCACCTTGGGAGGGTGATGAAGAACAGATTGGGTTCCAGAATATTCCAATGATTGTAATGTCATGAGAGCCAAGAGATTGGTGGATGCTACTTTCCTTCCTGCTGGATTAAAGGTCAAGATGGCTCCACACTGACAACTACCGTCCCCACAAGCAGACATGAAAACCAAACCTTTTGGAACCAACTTTCAAAACACAAAACTGGACAGGTTCAAAAGTGCTGGGGGATCCGGACTTTTGATTTATAATGAGTCAGGAGTAGACAGGAGGGAACAAAGAAAGGAAGCAGCAAACATGGAAGAGTTAAGACCAACAGAACATGAACTTAAAATTGTTTTGGTGATAATAGATTAACGACGTGAAGACAGACATGATACTTCAATTAGTAGTTAGAATTTCGATTTGTTTTGATGTAAAGATACAGGCTGCTACATGTGATTGAGTTTAGCTTTTGAATTGTTAATTAGAGAATAAGCTTGAAAGACAATTTTCGAAGTTTGGTACTTTTTGGTAAGTCACCCGCCGCACCACAGGAGATGTTATCAGACAGAATCCCTCTAGTTACATCACATACTAAACACACCGATAAATCCCAAGCCCAAGGGCAGGAATGTTTGGCCTTCTGTCAGAAATACAGAATGTCAAAGCAGCTCTCAGGTCTGTCTGTAGCCATAGTAACTACTACTATGGCAACCAAGCTACACTGTTAATGGATGTGACTCCCTGTGTTTGCCGCAGTAGATGGACCCATTTCAAACGTAACGTCTCTATGCTTGTAACTACAAAACTATTACACTTGCCACAACAGACCTGGGTCTCTTGTCTCCAATCCCTTCCTCTACTAGTGGGTTTATGTTAATTTAAAAGCTTAAAAGTAACGCAGCATCTTTACTTAGAAATTTAGACCATTGTGTTCTCTAACTTATATCATATTATTGACCGGTGTAGAATAATTTGCCTAGTACGATATCAGATGACATCACACCTCCAGTTCAAGGCTGATATCATGTGTTGACCGAAAAGCAGTGCCATGTAGACCAAACAGAGGGTGTCATCAGCACCAACATTTGCATAAGGGATATGGCGAGTTCTAAATGTGTGATTTCCCTCTAACTACAGCACAGAGATAAACTCAACGACACTAACCAGTCATACTGCTGTCAAGCTCTGTGTATAATTGGCAGTATTCTGTATTGCATTGACAGTAGGATTTGCAACACTATATAATAAATACAAAATAACAAAATCTTAGATCAGTTATATAAAGAGCCAACTACAGTGAGAATAAGGCTTCTGATAAAGTACACAATGTCTAGAACAAGGTTGAGGTAGAGATCTTACCTCAAGCAATGAATAATGCATAGATCAACTACACACAGACACATGTAATTGAGACTGCCCGGCTTATTCAGTCCCAGCCCTCTCTGTCAACTGCTTGCTCTCCAACTATTTGTCTCGATGGCAACACGTTATATTGGTGAGCTCGTTAGAAGATCAAGTATTAAACCATTACACCAGCGTCTATCTCCAGGCCCATCAAAACATGTGAATGGACACGTAGTATTAATTGCACCAAAAATCTTATAGGACAGAAATTAATATTTGAAACGGTATTGGTACATTATGTTTCCTCAAACGAGTTTTTAGTCATCAATCAACCCCATGTCCATGTATGTTGTTGGTTCCCATGTACCCACTGGACCATCTGACACAGGGGCCACAGGTGACAGAGCATTGAGGGGACTTTTCCCAGACCACTTTAGACTAGGGGCCCTGATCTGATCAGATCAGATCAGAAAGGCCCCTGTTGGCCCGGATCATTCAGGTCACGTCTGTCCCTGATAGACGGGTACTTTGTATGCACAGAGCACACTGTATGAACGGTGGTCGTGCTGGGCTCGACCCAGAGATCTACGCCCTGTATCACTGCCAATCCATCTCGGTCGTGTATATGCTTTCAGATGCATGTGACGTTAGTCGTGAAACAAATGAGAAAAGTTGCGAATTGTCTTCTTTACGCTTCAAGAATTACACTTTTGGAAAGTAGACTGAAGTGGAAGTACACTGTGATATGCATTATCCGTCATGTTACTTCTATATTTCACCTAGAAAACTAAACTTCTTGAAACGAATCACTTCTAAAGAGTGTACAGATTAACTGCAATGCATCGCTTACCTGTACGCTTTCAAGTTTTCGTGCGGAAAAGTATAACGATCGGCTGTTAGATCCTTAGACCAGACATCCGACCCGTGGCCGCTGATATTGTGTCACTTTATTCTCTTAAGTTATGGTATCAACTTTAGCGACATAAGAATAGCCATGACTTTTTAACTTGAGATCACTAATGCGAACACTGGCGACTTAAACGAAGACTGTAGACCGTATGCCACACGGCAGGGGTGCTGCCGATGCTGAAGTCTCGACGGGATCAGCTGTCATCCCAGTAGAAGCTGAAACCACTGAACTGGTAGGTTCTCCGCTCTCCCATGCCGACGTGAACGCCTCATGGAATATAAAATGTGGAACGCCTCTGCTCTTAGGCTGGCTGAGATAGTGCCTGACCTAAAACTGATAAAATACTTGTATTTTATGAACCCTGCTGCAACACAGGGATTTGTTGTTTCTATGATGACCCTCAAAGACGTCCCTTCTTATATATCATATATAGCGTTATACAGAGAGTCGTTTATAGAGTTAGTATCAGATTACATTGGCAAACAATTGACACATTGACAAATGTATAGTAGGCTTATAGGCCTATTATATATTTCTTGATTTGTAGATTGATATCATTGATGTGAATTTTTCTTGTCCATTCATTTATTTATAGGCTATCATAATAATAAGGATATCATATTTTCATAATACGTTTCTGTCTAGGTTTGTACTTGGAAGTCTACTCTGTCCACACTATTATAAATAGAAAATTCGAACTGTAAACAGAAGCACAGGGTTTTAACGTGTGATATCTGGTGTGTGCAAATACTTTTGGCAGGGGAAATATTCTTTTGACAAGGGACTCTTGTATTTTCCTGTAGGAAGATATCACATCCTTAGCTTATCTTATTCACAGAAGTAAGGTTGTACGTGAGCTACAGCCTTAGTTACGACAGAGGTTAATGTCTGTCTATGTATGTGCGTGTGTGCGCGCGTGTGTGTGTGTGTGTTTGTGTGTGTGTGTACGTGTGCCTGCATGTATGTTCAGAGTGTGTGCATATTCAGTGTTTATGTGTATGTCCAGTGTGTGTGTGTGTGTGTGCGTGCGTGTGCGTGTGCGTGTGTGTGTGTGTGTGTTCTATGTATTATGTGCTGTGCCAGCAGCAACCGGGTTTCCTCATCTTTGTCAGGACAATTGGGGGAAGTGGAGTCCATCACAGTCAAGGATGTATGTAGCAATACAATATTTATGTATTAATAGGTCAAAGTCCACACTAGTCCATACATTAGTATACATTATAAGGTTTGGCTATAAAATAACACATTTACAATAGAGTTGGTATGGAGTGGATTTTTTATTTTTTTTATGATTTCAAGAAAACATTCAAATTGTCATGGAATTCAAAACTTGTGTTCATCCTTGTCGGGTCTTCATCAGGGATAGGAACCAACCTCATCAGACTGTGGGTTACAGATCACAGCCCTCCCTCCACACACACACACACACACACACACACACACACACACACACACCCACACACACACACACACACACACACACACACACACACACACACACACACATACACACCCCCCCCCCCACACACACACCACGCACACAAGCACACACAACACTATACACACACACTCACAGGCACACACACTCTCTCTCTGAATGTCAAACATGGACACACACACATACACTTTCTGAACACACAAAGTACACACACAAACGTAACCGTGTGCGCACACACATACACACACACATACACACACTACTGTACATGCATATACACATACATACTAACCCTTTTAAAGCTCATGACTACCAGTGTCCACCGTCCACAGCAGCACCTCCCCCAGTGCATTGTGGGAACATGTGATGACCTAGAGAAGTGTGGGGTTAAGTTCTTACTCATCGACGAGCGGGAAGAGCTCACCATGGGAGAGCTGTGTTTGTAAAATGTCACAGGTGGGCTTCATTGACGCCCCGTTTGACCAACACAGACACACACACACACACACACACACACACACACACACACACACACACACACAGTATAATTCACTGTATTCAACGAAGGCTCTAGATCAGTCGTATTATATAAATTGGGGTCTTTGTCCGCCGTACAGCGACCGGTCATTCAGAGAGACGTGTGGGTATGAGTTCTATTGTCCCCCCCCCGGACCACCAATGAATTGGCGGCCCGTTGTTTGTGACTAAAGTGAGTGCAGGGCGGCGTTGGCCAGCACACAGTCCAGCAATTGTTTTGGACCGCGGCAATCTACTCTGGCGTGTAGCGTCTGTGGGGGTGTTGGCGAGGAGGAGGAGAGGGGATGAACTGGCCACAACAGGCCAGCGACAACACGCAGGCCTGTTGTCTTGCTGCAGAGATTATGAATGTGATGATGTTTTATGATCATGACTCAGTGGTCATGGTTTAGGAAGTTGATTCGATCTGGGAGATTTAAGCAAATGCTTATCCCGCAAGCGTGATTGCGTGACACTTTGAAACTAATAACCAAATAATAACCAAAAACAATGTTTTTTTTAGATATTTTTGGGATAATTTGTTAAAAAATATAAGAGAGGTGTATTGTTGTTTTAAGCAGTATGTATTTTTTTCGGCAGTTTATCAGGCCCCTCGGGAAACTGGGACTGTAACAGTGGGTCTGGGCCCTAGTGGCCCAGCACCAGGCTCGCTGGTCGGACTCTGAGAAACAAACTGAATCATACTCAGATATTGTCCACAATAATCCTGCAAAGATTGATCCAATATTCAGAAATCATAACCTCTAGCAATCTTATGAAACACAATCGTTAAAGGGTCTATTTGCAGTCATATTTGTATTGGTCACAGCAGGCCAAGTAGTAGTAGTATTAGTGGTAGAAGTAGTAGGCGTAATATACGTTATACAATATTTTAAGTAACTGTAGTAGTAGTTTTTGCAGACAACAACAACAAAAAAGAAATGCTTTCTGCATGGAAATTTGTGACCCTAACCCTTGTTATTAGTTGTATTATTATGAGTAGCAATGGGAGAATTGCAATTCATCTTCCTAGTAGTAGCAGTATATGTAGTAGTAACAGTATTAGTAGCAGTAGTAGTGGTATAATTAGTATCAGTATTATTAGTCAAAGCCTACATCATCGTGTTTTTATATTTGTATACTTCCAAATGGAACGATCTGGCATGTTTTCAGTATTCTCTGCCTCATGGAAAGTTCTGGACTCGTTCAATGCGCCGCTGGGTGCCAACGGGCAGACCTCGGCTGGTTCCTGTTTGTTCCGGGACTATTGTTGTGGAAGCGCATTGTGTCCGCCACCACAACCGAAAGGTAAAGAGATGAAAGTTATCTTGCAGAGTAGTTTAGTCAAAAATTGTTTTAGGATTTGGTGGATGGATGACACTTTGGAAAGATCATAAAAATAAACAATGGTTCATCTTGAGGATGTCTCACTGATGGATTCATGGTGAGCGGAAGGGCAGAGTTTTGTAAAAGAGAGAGAGAGAGAGAGCGAGAGAGAGGGGTAGAGAGAGAGAGTGAGGTTATCATGGAATTTTTTTTTTGAAAAAGGCTGGTTCATGTCTGTACAACTCCCTCTCAATGTTTTAGAGTTTTATCCACATAATACAAATCCTAGTATATGAATGTTGATGTTAAACAAAACCCTGTTTCATTCTGAGGCTGATAATATTATACATATTTAGAATAATTACCTATGACTGGATGAATTAAGAGTATAGAGGGAAAACAAGTTCTAATCATTAATGATGAGGTGAGATTATAAATGATTCATTGAATGCTTACTGCAGATCTGATTATTTAATTCCAGGTCCCCCATGTTCCCGTTGGTAATCGCAAACATGCCGGGACCTAACCAGCTGATCTGTTTGCCTTGTGACGCAGTGAACCCTACTGGACGTCTACTGGAACACAGTTGCCTTGGGAAATATCCGTGTATGTAATGTGGTAGTAGTCGTAGAACTAGTAGCCTAGTGGTGGTGGTGGTAGTGTTACTAGTAGTAAGCCTAGTATTGAGCAGTAGTAGTAGTAGTAGTAGTAGTAGTAGTAGTAGTAGTAGTAATAGTAGTAGTAGTAGTAGTAGTAGTAGTAGTAGTAGTAGTAGTAGTAGTAGTAGTAGTAGTAATTACAGATAAGTAGAAGATTAAGGTACTTTCTTGACACCAGAAGGGGAATTAGGGTGGTAGTGATAGTAGACCCAGGTTTATTGCATAGCATGTTTTTTTCATAGTTTTTTGTTTGCCAGGTGGCCTTCTCCACCATGTTTTCAGTTTCATATTCGCTCCCACGGAAACTTTTGCATTAATTCAATGTGACGGAAGCTAAGGCACCTGCTCCTCTTTACCAGCAGATGGAAGTATAGTTAACCAAACAAGACATCTGTTTTATTGTACAATACTGGCAGCCATAGCCAATGAAGGAATGTTTTGTAGAAAGTTATGTATATAAAAAAAAGCAAAGTATTAAGACAGATGAATGTGAGTTTTCTTTATTTTTTATTTTTTATCAATTTATAATACTGAATGTAATAGTAATAGTGAATTTAGAACTTCTTTCACAACTGTAGCTTTGTCATGTTCAACAAAATCACAATTTATACATAAATACACATGACGCACAGTTTAAATGTATCTACAAAATATTTGGGTAATACAATGATTATTATAACACATCATGTATAATGATCATATATTCTCACAAAAATCAAAGGCCATATATGTGATAGTGTAAGGGTGTGTTTACGGATCTTTGAGTGTGTTATAATACCTATGTGTGTGTGTAAGTCTACGTGTGTTTGTGTGTGGCTCCCTGGTGAAATTTCGAACTCATATTTGCTGCACCCAAGAGACTTAAGGTTACTTTACTGTACGTTGTTTGTGAGTGCCATTGAGTGCAGGGCTGGAAAAGTGGGTGCACAAATGTTTGTGTGTGTGTGTTTATAAGAGAGTGAGGGAGAGTGTGTGTGTGTGTGTTGATCAGTTATAGGGTTTTCTGAGGGGACCGTGGTTGAGGCCAGGTGTGTTCATATATACATGGTGTGTGTGTCTTTGTATATGCGTGTATTGATGTGTGTGTGTGTGTGTGTGTGTGTGTGTGTGTGTGTGTGTGTGTGTGTGTGTGTGCGAGTGTGCGTCTGTGTGTTAATGCAAGCATGTGCGCGATCAGTGTTAGTGTCTTATCTGGGGCCCAACCTACTGGGGACCTTGGTAGAAGACAGGTTCTTCTTGCTGTGGTGATGCTTAGTGTTCAGGTTGTGCTTGGGTGCTACCTTCAGGTAGAAGTGGAGCTGGGAGGGAGAAGATAAAGTGAAGAAGCAGAGGGTTGTTTATGTTTAGATTTAAATATATATACAATATACATACACCACCAATACACCAATACACGGTGTTCACACATTTTCAAGTGTGCACCGCACACACACACACACACACACACACACACACACACACACACACACACACACACACACACACACACACACACACACACACACACACACACACACACACACACACACACAAACCCAGGGTAAGGGTTACCTGTATGGCCTCTGCGGGCCCCACGGTGACGGTGGTGGTGGAGGGGATGTACCCGGGGGCCGAGGCTGTCACGGTGTAGGTCCCTGGGAGCAGGAGCCGGTAGTAGTCGCCCTCCGGCCCTGAAGCAACACACACAACACTCAGTTTGTGTTCTTGGTTTGAATTAGTATTTCAATTTAATTTGTCCTGCTGTACCTGAACGCCTCGTCTGGGATTAATAAAGTTCTATTTTATTTGATTTTATCTTATATTTTCAAGTTAAACGTGTGGTGTCCTTTTAACAAAGCTTATTTGGTTGATGATGGCAAAATGTGACATTAGCAAACCTCTGCTAAGCATCATAATTCATACTTTTTTGGACTCATGGACCAGACTCATGGACCAGACTCATGGACCAGACTGTTAGATTTCATCTTATTTCTAAACTGTTCATATAGACTCTCCATTGTGTATTTTTTCCTCGTAGTAATAATTCTTGAAGTGGAAATCAAGGCAGTTTGACAGGTTGGATCAGAGGGTCGAATATAAGTTTTTTTTCGAGGATGTTATACAGCATGGGTACAGACTTAGGTAGAATAGACTATAGTGTAGGTAGGTGAGGAGTACTATACATAAGAAAACGTGAATAACAAAATTACAGAAGCATTCTCTCCCTTGATAAGGTATATGGCCCTGGCTATGTCCCAGACGGCTTGGGACCAGCCATTTGTTTCGTCCTTGTAGGGACATAAACAAATGGAGGATTGTTGGAAATAACCCCTCGTATCAGTTGGAGAAGCACTGGCATGTCCCCACAATAAGAAATGTGAACAAAGAGAGACACTTAAATACACCACTATTCTACGAGACTAGTGGACGAGAGACTCAAAGACCAGACCCATGGACCAGACTCTGATTTGTTGTAAGTCTTTACATCCATAGGCATTTTGGTTCCAGGTTCCAGAGTAATACACATTTGCCAATTGCTCTGGCGATGGCTAATTCAGTCCTGATTTCTAACCAAAATACATTAGAAGATAAAACGGCAACAACCTTTCCAACAAGAATTGTTTAAATAAATAAAAAAGAAGACCAAATCATTCTAAATCATCTAATGCATCTTTGTGTGACTTCTTAAAGGCGTGCGTCCTCCTGTGCTTCCTGTTCTTACCGCTGGTGACATCGTGGTTGATCCCGGACACGGCCACCTCAGCGTTGCCGATGGGATTGTTGTTCTCATCGTACACCATGCCTTTAATACCATGATGCACCTGGGTGAGAGAACAGCAGCAGAAGACAAAGGAGAAAAGCCTCAAGATGATGTTTGTTATCTTCATTTTAATTGGTTCAAAACGATGTGTCTTTCTTAAGGTTGATATGGAGAGTTATGGGGCATGTATTTGATTATTTATTCATTTCGATGTAGCAATAGTACAAATCATAATTGAGTAAACATTATTGGATTACATAAAATCCGATCAGAATGAATTATATGATATTATATTATACAAGAGTATATCAGATAAGATCAGATCATGTCAGATAGACTCCACAAAACAAACCCTGTATTTAGGCTCAACCTTATTTCTCACATTATGTTGGAACACGAGTTTGGTTTTCCAGTGTGTAGGACTAGCAGTAATGTACAGACAGTTCTCTTTTCTGAAGACACCTGAGGCGTCTGCTAAAGATATAGAAAGATATAGATACTGTTGGAGAGTTATAAGGGTGCTGTTGGAACAAACTGTTACTCTGCACAGTTCACTCGGAGGACAGCGTAGAAAGAGAGAGAGAGAGAGAGAGCGAGAGCGAGAGAGGTTAATTTCTCAGTTACTCCCTGGTGGATATAGAGAAAGCCATTAGTGGGTCTGTATCGCTGCGTTCAGTCATAGCTCCATGACAGGTGGGATAAAGTAAGGTTTGTCTCTGCATACCGCCACAAAATAAACCTTGTTCTCCACGCTTCAGAGGGTAGAATCAGTTTACATGCAGAGTATAGTATGCAGAGTGAACTAGACACTTGGCTGCTGGTTAAAGGGTAAATGTGTGTGTGTATGTGTGCATGTGTGTATATGCGTGCATGCATACGGAAGGCCAAAAGGGTAAAAACAACACCGTATTGTAAACGTGTATTCATCAAAATAAACATAAAATACAGCGTTTTTGCTGTAATGGGGCGTTGTTTATGGTGGTGTATTTTATTATGCCGTAAAACACGCAGATTTAGTGGATCAAATCTGTGTTTTCAATTCACATTGAACACAGTCTTAGTAGGCAGAAATATGGATCTGTATGCTACTGTATAAGAACTAAACGGAGACAAAACGCAGTGATTTAAGTGAAAAATGTATTGATTAAACACCCGATATAGCCTTGGCCTGCCAAGTGTAGTAAAGTGAATGCGCAGCGCAACTGAGAGAAAGATCATTATTTCGCCGGTGTAACTGGTGTCTGACTTTGGTTATTGTGGATTGGGGGAAGAAGGTTCATAATTACTGGCTGCGAGAATCAAGAGGAGGAGCTAATTTGCCTGTTATGAAAATTGAACGTGCAATATGATCTGTTCAATAGTGCGTTCAAATTACATTGATTTATATCAATGCACGTCTAATGAGGCGTAGTTAGGACTCTTTTGGCCTTCCATAGTGTGCGTGCATGCATTAGTGCTTGTGACGACTCCAGCCCTTCCTGCCTTGTTTGGTTGTTGTGTTTCTCCTGCTTTACTGTTGCAGGCATGTCTGAGTGAACAAAACAACATGCACCTGATGTTGACAAGGAGTATGAGTGCTGTCCTCGTTCCCTATTCCCTTTGTAGTGAACACTATATAGAACGCTATTTAGGGAAAACGTTGTTTTTTTTTCGGATTTGTATCTTCAAATTTCAGACAACGCTACAAAATGGCAACACCTTAAATAGTGCACTATATAGGGCAGAAGTGGACCAATAGGAACACAGTATCTCTCTTGGGGCTCACAGTTGGCAACCATGCTGGGCTTCATGGATGTCCTCCTTTCTAGGTTCTGTTATTAGTCTTGAGTTGGTTTGTACTTCTTAAACGCACACAAACACACACACACACACACACACACACACACGAACACACACACACACACACACACACACTAACACAAACACACACACACACACAACATCTTACATAACATTTGTCCATTCATACACCCATGACACCACTGATCAAGGCCTCTGGTCAACTCTGATTTACAAATAAATGCTGATCCTTGGTGTGTGTGTGTGTGTGTGTGTGTGTGTGTGTGTGTGTGTGTGTGTGTGTGTGTGTGTGTGTGTGTGCGTGTGTGTGTGTGTGTGTGTGTGTGTGTGTGTGTGTGTGTGTACCTGCTCTATGTAGGACACCAGGGCCTCGCGGTTCCCCAGCCACTCGCGGGGCAGGGCCGACTCGGGGGGGAACTTGTCACAGCTCAGCTCCAGGGTGATCTCAAAGCAGTTGGTGGACAGGTAGTTGAAGTCCTGCATGCCTGGGAAGCACACACACACACACACACACACACACACATAGTTAACAGAACTTATTTTGATGTGAGGACCAGCTTAAGTGCTGAGAAAAGAGGTAAATAATAAAGGTACTCATCAGTGGACAGGCAGGGCATTTTGGCTTCCCTGCTCCATTTTGTGATTCACTTAGTAAAGAAAGTTTATTTATGATAAATTACAGTTAAGGAGGTTATTTTATGTTAGTATATGCTACACGTAACCTCCTAAGATGGCGCAATTTGATTGGTTCGCTATCTTGAGATATTGGGCAATATCTCATGATTGAAATCTAAACCTCTGGATATTGTTTTCATGTGCGAGACGGTCGTCTCGTCACGCTAATAAAAACAAATAAACCGCCAATAAAAACAAATAAATCCTGTGATCTTGTTTATTTTTCGAGTGTTCACGTGTAGTATATACCAAAACCTCAGGCTCCGTGAATATAATAATTGTTAAATAGACTATAATTAAGGAGGTTAATTTATGATAAGCTATGGTTAAGGAGGTTTATTTATGATAGACGACGTTCACATCGATGTTAATTTGTAGCATCACACATAGATCACCAGACGTCAATGAATTGGAGGCAAAAATGTGAATCATGTTATGGTTGTACTCTTAATAATGTATCATTACGTTTTTATCTGTGCAGGAATCATTACAGTAAAGAGACTCTGAATGCATTATATTTCACTGAACTTTGACTAGATTTGCAACCGGGTTGGGAAGATAAACAATCAAAGAGAAGTAGGACTATGATGCAAGTAACATGAATCAGAAAAAACAGGACTCTGATGCCAATAACATAAATCAGAGAAGTGATGAAATCACAAAGTTACTTAAAAAGGAAGTTTCCAAAATACAATAAATAAATGTAATTCATTCAGAGAGAGAGACACTGGAAAAGAGACAGCGACTTCTCGGTAGGTTAACACTCTCAATCCTCTTGACAACTGTTTGAGACCAAACGCTGGAGTTGCACAAGCAGAGGAGGGGAAAATAAACTCAACGCTGAGCTCATTCAAACACCCGGTGCTGAGCTGGAGCAGGAGAGAGTGTACTGGGGGCAGATTAGGCCGAGCAAGGGTCCTCTTGAAGTTAAGCAAACATAACATGTCTCTACTACAGAGAGAATGTAGGTGTGGTGTTCACATCTATGCCAACAGGGGCATGAATCAAGCAAGAGAGAAAACGGAAAAGTACTACAGTATTCGTATACAAGTGGTCGTTATTATTTAAATCAAAGTTTTTCAGATTGTCGTGCGTAGATATACTGTGGCAGTTTATGTTAATAGTGGCTTATTTAGGAGATAACATCATTATTACCTTTTCATACAGGTCTGAGTTGTTAGAGCAATATTTGGGTGGATCCTAAGCCTTGTAAGCCTTGTTTTTCGGAAGGTTGTTGGCTATTTAAAGACACTACCTATGCTACCACTTCAGCTTGGATAGCGGTATTAACAACAATTAGCATTTGCATCATTCGATTTAAATATAAACGGTGCAGAGACCACAAAGTCAACAAGACGTTTAGCATTCGAAGCCGACGGTTTTCCACCAAACCCTGAGGTGGACCTCATCCGGGAAAACACGATCATCGCAACACAAAGTAAAACCAAAACCAAATAAAAGCCAACTTGAAACTACAAGAAAAAAAACCCCAAATAAAAGCCAACTAGAAATGGCTGTGTGAACTCTTCACTCTTCACCCAGCTAATCAAGATTTAACCAATAGACAGGGCCCCGCAGGGCCTAACCCTTGGTCCAAAGGGCTTCTAGAAAGATTAAACTGTAACATAACTGTTAGATAGGCAGTTATTCAAAGTGCTCTCAGCCAAGTGCTTCATTAAAGGACTATGGACGCTTTTACTGTCTTCTCGCTTCTCCCCGTTACTGTTGTGATTTGGACATAATCTGTTTTCCGGTTGTGTTGCCCTGCAAATTGTTGCTTAATATTTGCACTCTGCACCCAACATGAATGTAATATTTGCTCCTAGTTATTCCTGGAATTTGCTCACAGACAGACAGAGAAAGTAAAAAACGTCTGAGAAAATATTTCTGTGAGAAAAAAAGAGGAAATATCAGTTTTCCTGGCAGCCCAGCCACAAGAAGCAAGGGCAAGAGAGTTTAGGCATCAGAAAGTGATGGAGGGGGGAATGGAAAACGTTTGAGTTCCATGTTGTGTTTCTGACATCTTTGTTGTTCTTGGCTTGAAGGGCTGGCTGTTGGTGGGCTGGGGAGGTGGTCTTACCTTTGGACAAAGAGTACCAGCTGGCCCCATTGGTTATCCCCTCCTCGAAGTAGTCTCCGCAGTTCCAGCCCTCGTGCATCCAGCTGTGGGCGTACGAGTAGGCTTTGGCCAACTGGCGTTTGGAATAGAATCAGGTTCAGGTTTAGGTTCATGTATTAGATTTGCATTGAGGTTTAATGTTAGCTGTAAATCCACGTTTAGATTTATAATTTCATTCATGTTTACAATTAGATTAAATGCTACATTAAGATTCAGATTTAGATTTCGAATTAGATTTCGAATAAGAGATTCAGATTCAAATTCAGGAACAGTAATCATTTGCATTTTGTTCTAGATTCATATTTAGATTAATTTTACATTGTGTTAGGATCAGATTTAGAGATGATTTAGGCTTAAATTGCAGCTAGATTTAGTTTCGGAAACAAATTCAGACGAAGACCAAGATGAGTCCTAATAGTCACACGTGAGACAGAACGAGATCCATAAATGCTTTTCATGATTATTCCTGATGAAAAGCGGGATTAAGAAATCCGATGATTCGCTAGCATGCACCACTTTAAAAAGCAGTGTGGTGAAGACATCTACGCAACCTCATTCAACAGTAGGCCTCTGATCGGAGGAAGTAACGGTACCTTCTTAAAGATCTTGTCATCAGGCGATGCAGCGGAGGTGACCCGGCCCCGGATTCGGGGGTCTCTGGACTTGTCGAAGGGGTAGTTGGCCACCACGGCCCCCCCGTGGAGGTTGGCTGACAGCACAAAGTTGTAGTTCTGCATCCACTTGATCACCGCCATGGTCTCTGGCTCCACCTGAAACAGACGACACCGTCAAGATGGACGCTAAGTCTGGACCACATCGACCTGGACTACATCGACAGATTGATAATGGTGGCGAAGAATTGTGGCGCCAGAATGTAAAAGGTTGGACCCCCATGTCCACAGTCTACCTGTAGGCA
The DNA here is from genome assembly GCF_949987615.1 of Pollachius pollachius. NCBI lineage: Eukaryota > Metazoa > Chordata > Actinopteri > Gadiformes > Gadidae > Pollachius > Pollachius pollachius. The sequence continues at coordinate 15,883,548 of NC_136952.1, read as the reverse complement.
TCTAAGAGCAGGAAGGCACCTGAGTGGTTACCTGCCCCTCAATGACACGTATCCTCACCTCAAGAAGCTTTGGATAAAAGCGCCTGCTAAATAGGAAACACTGAATAGTTGCACTTTACGAATGGAAACTCAACCCAGGGAAAGAATTGACTGGAGGCCCAGACGGGCGCCACCAGGTCTATTTCCAATCACGTTCCACTAGAGGACAGAGAGGCAGAGGGCTGTCTCCAGCTAATTGGGTCGCTGCCTTGCTGTTTCTAAGGAATTGTATGCAAAATATGTAAGCTGGAGTTTCCCCTGACTCTGCAGGCTACGGTTTGGCTGCGTGAAATTATCCACATTAAAGAACTAATGACATGTAGCTCATGTTCCTCGCATGTTGACTTAACAGTGGCCTTCAGTACCCTTCTTGAAGTAGGCCACTGTTTGAGGGGGGCGAATCTACAGGCAATCCAAACAATAAGCCAATGCTTATCCAAAGACGGCTTAGGTATATTAATTAGGGTTAAAACAGCCATGCAGTAGCAGAGCATACCCTTTGGGGCTTTAGCACACAGAAATCATTCAACATTCAGATTTAAACATAATCACAGCTCATAGTTCAGTATGGCTCCAATAGATACTATCAATATTCATTGATCACATCAATGGTTACCGAGTGAAGAGTTAGAAAGTCAGTCCACTTTGTAATTGTCAAAGCAGCTTTGTGACGTATTCTGTCTTCCCCTCTAATGACGGTCTCCCATGGAAACTTAGCCTTCATGTTTAAAATAACCAGCTGGCCTCCTCCACAACATCAACAACCTGGCCTTCAAACATACCATCATCAGCCTGGGAATGGAAGGAGCCAGACTGTTTAAAAGGCTCTGCCACCAATCAGGGGCTGATTGGTTGGAGAGGGAGGGAGGGAGGGAGGGAGGGAGGCCTCACCAAACCACCAGCGGTTAGTAGCCATGATCTCTCTCCCTTATCCCAGTGATGTTTACAGGATAATTTACACCAGGCGTGTCTTTGAAATAGTGTCCATGTCCTCATTTGAAATTGCAGTTATAGGTTCAGTTGAACCGCTGTGTTAAACTTTGACCTTTCTTACCCACTCAGCCCATCCCCTTTTGAGGGACTGATTGAGATCCAAAAATAGGTGCAATGGCTCGAGCGCTAGCAAAACAACTTCTTGAGTGTGTTACTGTTGTGCTACGCAAAGCTTTACGTGTATTTAAATAGAAGAGAAACAACTGACTCACACTGTTCCACAAACACACACAAACTGTTTGAGACCACAGTGCAGCAGCAGTGGCGTCCTGCTAGCTGGAGGAACCTTCACATTCCACTCTGAGCTGCCAAGTGTTTTCAGAGGCGCTGATGCTAACTGTGGCTCTCCGCTGAAGCCACGAGTAGACCAGAGGTGCTCCGTGTCCCCGACCAGAGAATTGAAAGAACAATAAACAGTGCTGACTGGCTTCCAATTGGCTCGTGCCAGATCTCGGTGGCCAATGAAAGCGTGTTAACCTTGGACCTCTGATGGAGGACCTAGGAGTTGTAATTCTTGTGGGTGAGAGGATGGGGTGGGGGTGGGGGGGGTCTTTTATACACATATTCGTGGGAGGTGGGGGCTGTGGCTGTTACACGTTAGAGAAATGTTATGCTAGCTTCCATGCAAGCTGGCTACCTTGGCATCACCCTGGTGGAAGAAGGTGTTCAAAAGCAGCGTGTGTGTTTGTGTGTGTATACTAGTGTGAGAACAAGGTTAGTCTCAGTAGATATTAGTGTGAGAACAGGGTTAGTCTCAGCAGACACTAGTGTGAGGACAGGGTTAGTCTCAGCAGACACTAGTGTGAGGACGGGGTTAGTCTCAGCAGACACTAGCGTGAGGACAGGGTTAGTCTCAGCAGACACTAGTGTGAGAACAGTGTGAGTCCAGTAGACACTAGTGTGAGAAAAGTGTGAGTCCAGTAGACACTAGTGTAAGAGCAGGGAGAGTCCATCAGTAGACACTATTGTGAGAACAAGGTTAGTCCATCAGTAGACACTAGTGTGAGAACAGCGAGAGTCCATCTGTAGATACTAGTGTTAGAACAGGGTTGGCATGTAACAGCCCATTCCATCCGTGGGTCGCTGGGAGCCTGGATGGAATTAGCTGCTGCTGTGAGAAAAACACACAGCCGTCCTGGGAGAGCAGTCCAGGCCTGTGCTCCATTTGGCTGGCTTGTGTGCCCTATATACGGCACTATTTAGGGCGTCACCATTTTGTTGTGGACAAAAGTGGTGGTCTACATAGTGCACTGCTTAATACCCACAATGCAACGGGACGGAAGTGTACAACCGATGCACATTTGGGGAACAGGAACAGTTTGGGAGGATTTCTGGGGGGGCAGGGCCACGGGGTTAGTGCTGGCTCCATTGGACGGCTGATTGGCCCTCCCAGTGTCGCTCCCATCTTTCACTAGCCAATCCAATGACAGGGATGGTATAATATTGTGTTAAGTATTAACTTTTACTGAATCTACAGCTGTTTCTATGGTAGTGTGTGTGTAGGGGTTAGTTGTATGGGTGTGAGGTGTACGTATGTTTGTTTGTGTTTGTCTGTTAGGTGTGTGTGTGTGTGTGTGTGTGTGTGTGTGTGTGTGTGTGTGTGTGTGTGTGTGTGTGTGTGTGTGTGTGTGTGTGTGTGTGTGTGTGTGTGTGTACCTGCTGCTCCCAGTTGTCGGGCAGAGGGAGGTGATGGTTGCGGCCGCTGGTCTTCTCGTAGTAGTACATGAGGCCGTTGAGGTCCGGGAAGTTACGGTTCAGATCCATCTCCCTGGCGTTCCCCCGGCCCACCAGATATCCGTTGAACTCTGGGCCCTGTTGAACACACACACACACACTCACACAAACCACACACACACACACACACACACACACACACACACACACACACACACACACACACACACACACACACACACAATCAAACACTCTAGTTGGTTCTAAAGAGCAACGATACAATCGACCATCAAAGCCAAGAAAAAAATCTAAATTAAAGGTTATTGCTTTCTGCAAAAAGTCTCTCATTGGCTAGGGCTGGTGCCCGATGACATCAGTTGGAACCAGTTTCTGATTGGCTGGGGCTGATGCCCAGTAACAGGAACACTTGGAGCCAGCTGGAGCCCAACAGAGAGGAACCATTGCAATATATCTGAGGTTCACCAAGAATGAAGCCTGACTGTTTAGAGTTGAGGGTTTGGTTACCGTTGCTCTCTTGCAGACAATAGGGGACATCCAATCCCCCCCACACCACTTTCTGCACTTTCAGTTTTATTATCTTTTCTAAATCCAGGTTTTGCAAAAGTACATGTTGAAATGGTCTGGTTTAGAGCATTCTGGTTTACCACCTTGTATTGTACTGTAATCATTATGTACCATATGGTGTGTTATCTATTGTATATTCTATGACGAGCCGTTGGTCCTAGGATCCTTACATAACTCTGTTATGTAACATGTTCCCTGATTTATCTCTGAAGAGGTAAACAACTAAAAGATGTGGGTCCAGGGCGAGCTGGTTGGAGGAGGTTACCGTGTGGTTTCTGTGCGTTTCTACCCCCCCCCCCGCCTTCTCCCTCCAAAGGAAAAGCACAATGGACCTCTGTGTGTGTGGACGGTGGTGGGCGGGTGGGGTAGGGGTTGGTAGGGGTGGTGCTTGTGTTCCCTGACACGCCGGCGCCTCGCAGCCAGCGACCAGCCGCTAAATTACAGCGGGGCACGCAGGTCCTAGGCCCGCCGCGCCTGAGACACGCGCGCAGAGCACCGCACGCACACACGCACCCGCATGACGCGCAGTTAGTGAGTCCTCCAGACGTGTGTGTGTGTGCATGTATGTGTGTGTCTAGGTAAGCCGCACACTTTGTGAGGTAATGATTAGACACCCCATGACACACACACACACACACACACACACACACACACACACACACACACACACAAATATCAAACTTAAAATGCAATCATTCCACATTCTGACACAGGTTTTAACTTTGACCACCACCACCACCACCACCCCCCTCCCTCTCCTCACCTCCACCCCCCTCCCTCTCCTCACCTCCACCCCCCCTCCCTCTCCTCACCTCCACCCCCCTCCCTCTCCTCACCTCCACCCCCCCTCCCTCTCCTCACCCCCCCCCCCCCCCCCCCCCCTCTCCTCACCACCTCCACTCCCCCATCGTTTCCTAACCTTCTCTCTCCCAGAACCACCCCATCAACCGTCCAGCTGTGTGTGTGTGTGTGTGTGTGTGTGTGTGTGTGTGCGTGTGTGGGGGGGTTGTACCCGTGTTAGCCGTACCTGCCTGGCGGCGACCTCGTAGCCGTCGGGGTTCATGGAGGGCAGGATGTGGATGCGCGTGTCGTGGATGAGCTGCTGGATGCGGTGGTTTCCGGCGCGGTACTCCTGGCACAGGAAGGCACACAGCTGGATGAGCAGCTCGCGGCCCAGCACCTCGTTGCCATGCATGTTGCCCACGTACTTGAACTCCGGCTCCACTGTGAGGGAACGCATACAAAGCATTAAGGGTGCATGAATGTTAGCGTTTTGGCGGAAGCTATTACTTCCTGTGAGTGGTGTAGGCTACACCAGTTAGCTTTCCCCCGGAGAGACAATAATAAGACAATGACAAGAAGAACCACATCCAAGATTGAGATGAGAATACATTTGGAGTTTTCTGACAAAGAATTTGACAAAGTATTATACACAACGTGTAACGTTGACAGGTATCTCTCTGTCGGAAGTCCCTCCCTCTTTCTCACCACTAAACACGTGACTGAAAGTGATATCGCTCTGTCCGAAGAATTTTAGGAGGTCCCATCCTCTTTCGCCAAGAGACAACTTTCAGAGCGAGATAGAGCAGGTTGGCTGGTAACCGGAGGGTTGCTGGTTCGATCAGAAAGAGCAGCAGTTTAGCTGTATCCCCCCTTTTCATCGGTATTGCCATACCATTATATTTACTGCAATATGTTTCGGGCAGAAAGGTAATCGTTCAAGTTAACAAACGAAAACAATGTCCAGTGGCAAGAGGTATGCAAAGGAAATGTCAAATGTCAGGGTAAAAATAAACAGAATGACACCAGCCTGGTCCAATAAAGAGCAGGAAGTCTTTGCACACAAACACATTGAGGTCATATATGGACACGCACTCACACACACAAATACACAGACAAACATTCACACTGATGCACATAGACACACACACACACACACATGCACATAGAAACACACACACACACAAAACACACACTCAGGGGCATGTTCATGCATGCATACATATACATAAGTTATACAATACAAACATTAACATACATTTGCATTTGTCTTCGTCTGCATAAATGCATTTAGAATGACTTGAATGTGTTCCTGTTCTTCTTTTTCAGTCCTGTTGTATTATTGTCCTGTGTGTATTTATGTATTCTAGTCCTTAATAGTGTTGTATTTATGTATTCTCGTCCTTGAAAGTGTTGTATTTATGTCTTCTAGTCCTTAATAGTGTTGTATTTATGTGTGCTTGTCCTGTGTGTTGTATTTATGTGTTCTAGTCCTGTATAGTGTTGTAATTATGTGTTTGTGTCTTGTATTGTTTTGCATTTATGTTTTCTAGTCCTGTTTAGTGTTGTATTTATGTGTTCTAGTCCTGTGTGATAGTCGTGTTTGAAGAAGTTCTATGTACAGAGCTGTATTTATGTGTCCAATCCTGTATAGTGTTGTCTTTATGTGATCTTGTAATGTGTTGTAGTGTGTGTTCTAGACGTGGCTTCTGTCCTGTAATTATCAGTCTCTGAAGCCTGCCTGAGGATTTTGCCAGCAATTTGTTTCAGGGTATAAAACTCTGTAATTTAAGCATCGTACTTTGCACACACTTAAATTAGACACTGTAACGGTTCAGCACTGAGCATTTCAAAAAGGACATGCTCGCTTCAAAACAGTATCTAAACTTTCCTGTACACAAAACCTTTCTACCCTGTCTTTTAACGTAACAAATAAAATTCCCTACCAAGCAATCCCTATGGCTACTCTGCATTCTAACTTGTTTGATAGCAATGCTGGATTATCATTGTATGCTTTGATAAACTTGTAAGTCAACTTGGATAAAAGCGTCTGCTTAAAAAAATGAGTCAATGTTAATTATTGCAGAAGCTTCTCTCCAAAGGGATTTACCCTGAATTCCGATCCATTCAGATCAATGTCCTTTAGGAGCCACACGTCACTCACTGGCTCCCGGTTTATGTCCCCACATGTCTATTGCTGTATGTGCGGTGTTTCATTCTGGGTCTTGTGTGCGTTTCACAAGACATCCCTCTGGGTTTCAGGAGTTCAGCGCTGTTGTGAGTGTCTCTGATTGGCAGGTCTGAAACCACAGAGCAAACCAGCCCAATGACGCAGGGAGGAGGAGGAGGAGGAGGAGGAGGAGGAGGAGGTGGAGGGACTATGGGAATGTGAGTTGGAGCTGGCGTGGATTATTTGGATATGGTAATCATGCTCTGCTGAGACAGCCACCTATCCAAACACCCCCCCCCCCCCCACTCTCTATATGCATACGGCTGTTCAGTGCCAGCTCAGATCCTGGGGGGGAGGGGGGTTGATGGGCAGGGGAGGGGGGGGGGGGAGGTTAATTAAACAGCACTGAAGCACAATTTGGAGCCGGAAGCCGAGGCCGTCTTGTCCAGCTAAAACATTCATCCTAGTGGAGGTTTAAAGTGGTTCTCCACCTCCTTTACTCTTGGATTGAAGGGTTTGGGGGGGGGGGGGGTCCAGCTCTCTGGATGTGGGCCCTCTGCAGCCCGTCCATTGTTACGGATGGAATTTGTAGTTTCTAACATTTGTTATCAGATGTCATACAAATAGAACAATATAATACTTTTTTTAAATTTAAGAAAACAGATACATTTCACCTTAATTGTAGATCTATACTGTATGTGTGCGGTTGTGTGTGTGTCCGTGTGTGTGTGTCTTTGCATGTCTGTGTCGAGGTAGTCGTGCGTACTTGTTTGTTTTTGCAGAAATGGACTTGCCTGCATTCAAGCGGTGTGTATGTTTGCGTGTGTGTGTGTGTGTTTGTGTGTGTGTTTGCGTGTGTCTGAGTGTGTGTGTGTGTCTGATGTCATTCATGATGACTGACGGAACGACGGCATTCAAAACACAATGAGAGTTCTCTGCACATCGCGTTCCCCCTCCCCCCTTAACTAATCTATCCTCCAGTCTGACCTACTGACCCCCACCTACCCCCCAACCCAGGTCCAGGAAACAAAACGCCTAGCTCAGCAATGCATGCACTTGTGGAGTGTGTGTGTGTGTGTGTGTGTGTGTGTGTGTGTGTGTGTGTGTGAGAACAGCGTGCACGGCCCTGACCACCCCTAGACTCAACTCTTCCCAGCTCTGCTCCTATAGCCGCTAACAACACACTTCCTGTTGTTGCCGGGAAACACCCTCACATCCTTCTATTCTGGCGCCGGAAGCGTCCAGTGAGTCCACGCGGCGGCTCGCCAGAGACAGGCAGTGACGGCTCCAGCAGGGAAGAACAAAACAACTCAGGGGGGAGAAAGTACATCTCCGCTGAAGTCATGGCTCTCCTCTGGTTCAGGTTGTGTTGTGTTGTCGATTATCTTGTGCGTTCATGAGGAGGATGATCTCATTGTGGGTTGAAAAGAGAGGGAGGGTTGGCTTTATGGCTCTTTCTATTAATGTGCTAACCCCATATGCGGTGTGCGTTGTAGTGACAGCAGGTTTGATTCCGACCGGTGCTCCTCTGCTGCATGTCATCGCCTCAGTCTTTCTTCTTTTGAGTAGAAATTTGTTATGCCTTCGGGAACAGGACGGGGACAGGAGACTGGGTCGAGGAAGAGAGGGAATGACGTGTAGCGTCAGAGCAGTAGGATAGGTCAGCGTCCAAACGGGGGTGGCTTGAAGGCATGTGAGCCAGGTGGTTAGCAGGGCGCTAGCTGCATGCTGTTGTGTTGTCCACTTCAACACGATGCATGCTTGTGTTGGGGCTAGCTAGGGTGACCACGGTTCATGGAGAGGCGCTGGCATCGCTGACGGTCTCCGGTATGTTCCATGGCCGAGGCTTCCAAGGCAGAGTGTTGGTTCCAATTGTGTGTTGACGGTCCGGGAGAACGGATTTAGAGACATCAATTAAAAAAAACAAACCTTGAGAGACCAAGATCAGCCAGTGTTGTTCTGGTTTTGGTTTCTCTTTTCGTCGTAGCGATCTGCCATGTTGTCTCCATAGACCCTCACATGCAAACACACACACACACACACACACAAACACACACACACACACACACACGCACACACCATGTTTCCATCCACATCAGTGAGGCAACAAAAACATTGGAAATCAACCGCAGATGTCCCACACAGACTCAATCTTTTGTCTGTGCTCCCATTGTTTGAGAACAATCTTCAAAACCCATCCCAGCGAGACATCTTGAACGCTTTCCCGACAAATTGTCACCCCCCCAGTGATGGAGAGAGAGAGAGAAAGAGGAGAGAGAGAGAGAGAGAGAGAGAGATAGAACCCATCCAAGGGAGCTATATAATAATTTGTTCTTCAGAAGAACTAGGAACCACATAGCAACATGCGATCCAGAAATATGACCCACAGAAGGAAAACCTCACATTCTCTCCCTCATCTGCAGTAGTAATCCACAGGCCCCCCACAGTTCAGTTCAGCCTGGCACGCAGAACATGCATACCGACAGCCAACAGGACTATGTTTGAGTCCTTGATTTACCTCTGGTTCTCTAGCCAGAAAAGGGGACGATACAAACAAATTTCCCTTGTGGGATTAATAACGTACAGCTTGACAAACACACTTAAACACAGACATGCCTAAGAGCTGTTGACCAGTTTGCCATTGATACTTTGGATTAAAAGCCTAAAAAGCCTTAAAAAGAGATTCCTTTCCTTGAATACACACACATGTTTGGTATCTCAGATCAACCAACAAAGTAAACATTTCCTGAGAGGAGCTTGGTGTTCTATTCTGAGATTAGTGTTTACTATTTAGTTATCTAGTTGTACTTTTACAAGATATGTCAGTAAGTAGCATGGATGGGTTAGGTCATCCTACCCTAGGATACCTGCTGGTAGGCTGCAGACTTTGTGGATCAAAACCAGAACCTTTGGGCTGGGACTCACACGCTAACCACTATAGTACCCCCTGTAACTGTCCTGTGTTAGATGTTAAGGTGCTTCCACAGCCCAGAAGAACCCCAACAAACACCCCATCGGGCCAGTGTGCCATACCCGTGGTTGGCGGTTGGCTGTCAAACTAAGTCTCTTGTTGGTAAGCAAGAGACAGCAAGTGTCCAATTCTACAGTTGGGTGATGCACCCTTAGATGTTTAGTTTGGTGTTGTGTTGTCCAGTTCCGGGCTAGAAAGTCAGTTCACTGTGTTTTACAATCAGTTTGGAGTGACTCACACAGATTTCTTCATTGTCTATCAAATGTCATGAAAGAAAACCGTCTAAAGGCACACAACTACAAAAAAAAGAATCAAACCATATAAACAGCAACATACAATTTACTAAAATAAAATGTAACTGGAGTGAGTCTGGGGGTCTGGTGTGGGTCGAGTGCAGTTTTACACGTCAATTCATTAACCGGACACACAGTCAGCTTGCTGCCAAACTGTCAGTAAGGTGATCTGATATTCACGCTTGTGTGTAAAAAAAAAAAAAAAAAACGAGAACCGGTGGGCGAAGGGAACCCAACTCACGTGCTTCGTGGATGCCGGGGTTGTCGCTGAACTCCAGCACGTACAGATGGCGTCCCTCCACGCTGCGGCCGATGCTGTAGATCCTGGTGATGTAGGGACACTCGTTCTGCACGGCGAACATGGCGCGCACCATGTCCTCATAACGGTGGTGCTGGAACTCAGAGCACTGGGCCAGGGCACCCAGGGACCCCAGGAGACCCAGCAGGAGGGCCACCAGCTGGGCAAGGTTCCGGCTCTGCTCCATGGCTCTGGTTGTGGCCCCTAAGTTTCCCTGTTGCTCCTCAGCTCCTCAAAGCTTGGGGGGAGAGGTGTGAGGGGGTGGAGGGTGGGGGGTGGGGTGGGGGGGGGGGGGGGGGGTGGGGGAGAGACGGGTTCAAGGGGAGGAGGGGGTTGTTGGTTCTCTTCTGGTTTTTGTGAGTTGGTTTCTCGTGGTCAGAACCAGCCGTGGAACTCCTCTGGTTCTTCTTCACTCACTGCATGGACCTTGAAGACAAGCCTCCACCAAGACCCCAACTGCTCCCGTTCCTTTACGTACTCGCTCGCCCTCTCTCCCTCTCTGGCGCTCTCTCTCTTTCCTGCTCCCTGCCTCATGCACACACACACACACACACACACACACTCACTCACTCAATCTGTGAGTCTCTCTCTCAATCCCTCTCAGTCTGCCTCCTCCCACGTACAGAGGGACGGCCCATCCAGTCCACTCTCTCTCTTTCTATAGCTCTCTCTCCATGTCTCTCGACCCCTCCTCCTCTCTCTCTCTCGCTCTGTCTCTCTACCCCCTCTCTCTCTCCTGACAGCTGGTTCTCGCTCTTTAGTTCAATGCGTGTGTCTCTCTCTCTCTCTCTCTCTCTCTCTCTCTTCTTGTCAAGTACGTGCTAGTTAGTTTACTAGCACTTAAGGGCTACAGCTGCAGGCACACACACACCTCCTCTTTCTCCAACTCTTTCTGGCATGGTTCATTTTGTGTGTGTGTGTGTGTGTGTATGTGTATGTGTATGTGTGTGTGTGTGTGTGTGTGTGTGTGTGTGTGTGTGTGTGTGTGTGTGTGTGTGGTGTACACCTCACACTCCTCCACTCCCCCTCCTTCTGGGAAAGAAGATTGTTTCCACAGAACTTTCTCCACAACCCCTGGGGCCCCAATCACTTATTCATTAACCCTTAAGTCAACTCTCTCTCTCTCACTGTGTATGTGTGTGTGTGTGTGTGTGTGTGTGTGTGTGTGTGTGTGTGTGTGTGTGTTTGTGTGTGTGTGTGTGTGTGTGTGTGTGTGTGTGTGGAGATGGTCTCTCTCTCTCTCTCTCTCTCTCTCTCTCTCTCACAGCATTTTGCTTATGTACCACAGCATAAGCAAAATGCTAATACAATACTAATACAATACTATTATAAAAAGGATGTTTCCCCCCATCATTTCTAGTAGGAGCTGCCGATACTGTTAAGAATCATGACAGGCAGGCCCCTGGGGGCCCCTATGCAGATTCCGGCAAAGTCTCATGGGGGCCATCAGACTCATCAGAGGAGAACCAGACCAGGAGCCCTGGGAGGAGAGAGACAGTGAGGAAGAGAAAAATGTATTCAGAAAAAAAATAAGAATAGATGAACATCAGGGTCCTGGAAGGGCCTCTCTCACACCCTAACATAGCCTTTGTTCCCAACTTCTACAGTCTACCTGTAGCCATCCCAGAGCAAGCTTCCCTAAAATCACTTTGCATAACTGCATTCGCTAACTTTCTAAATAGTTGATAAGTACAACTACCCGTCTATCATTACACTTCTAAGGTTACATTTTTAAAGTTAATACTTGAACTTGTTCAGTTAGTTTCTATAAAATATTGTATTTTTTTTGTAACAATACTAGTATTGTTACAAAGAAACCATTATCATGATCAAAGTTTAGATAATGATGCTAAGATACCACATAAAGGTTTTACGATACAACGATGACACCTAGTGGCAAAATATTGAAACTACAGCCATACACATACTGCAAATAAAATCAGGTGTTAATTCATATGCCATCATACTTGATTGGTTTGCACTGCCGATGTCTGGAGCGGACTGGAGGATGTGCCGAGAGGGGAACACAGTCTTGTCTTCAGAGGTCTGCTCTCCCGAGTTCAGCAGCTCAACCCCGGGCATGGGACGCAGCTGTATGGTGGGCCGTTTGTAAACGTTTGCTGCTCAAAGAACTGCTTCACTTGTTCCAGAATTAGGCCGAGCTTTGCTTGATTTTTTCCAGATTTAGCAAATAAACACCCCTTCAAAATGCACTGCAATTTTCATGTTACTTTTTCCACTGTTTTCAGCTGTTACCCCAGCTGAAACTGCGTCCGCACGTCGTATATTACAGCCAAATCGCCAGAATTCGCCATTTCGCCAGAGTGATGTGGGAAAGATGTCAAATAGCGGGAACTGCTGTCCGTGCAAGCATTTCCTGCTAACGTGGTGCCTATCCCTAAATATGAGGCATTTGAGTCACCAATTAGTATATCTTCAAGAATTAGCATATCTTTATGGATTTAGGATTTAGATAGAAGATTTAGATTGAAAATATAGATTCCAATTTAGGATCTATATTTATATTTATATAGATGTATAAGATTTATATATACGATTTAGCTCAGATAAAGCATTTAGATTCAGGGTTTACATTTAGATATAAGATTTAGATTCAAGATTTAAATTTAACATATGATTCTAAATTAGTTTGTTCTGTATGAGTTGGATCCAAACTAACATTTCTTCCATCTTAGATCATTTTGTCTTTAAACATTGATTGATGAATAGATTTATACTTTCAAATATAAGAAACCCCAAAAATTGTGGTCTGCATTGTCAACTCTGTTTCCCCCAAAAGTTTAATTTCTTTTAAAATCAGACCAATGGTGAATACAAATCCTGCACCAATGACCTCAAAGACAAACTTTGTGTATTTTTGCAGAAACCGAGTCTATGTTGCAGACTTCAATTGCAGTAGTACTTTACTATAATTGTGATGAGAGTTAAGTGGTAGTTGTAAAGTTTTGGGTATAAAATAAATATGATTAAAATATTCAACCTTAAATGTATGTTTTGAAACTATCTATTAATGCAATCCGAAAATGCTTATTGGAAATCAGTTTTAAAACCTGCGGAGTGATCCGACATTTATGAAAACAAATTGAGTCAGCATTCAGCAATAAAACAATAATGACTACGACAATAGTTGTATTTAATGTGAACTCTCTCTTTACAGGTATGACAACATTGGCTGATAATCATCATTTAAATAATTCAAATAAATAAAAACGTGCAAACGTACAGCCTGCAGGTCACAATATGAAGCACGTTGGACAACACAACAACCAAATACACTTTTAAAAAATATACATGACAACACAAAGACTTATAAACTTCCATCCAAATGTGTCGCCCTAGTCTTCCTACATTTACAAAGACACAGGCAGACAACTGCAGGACATTTTCCTGAAGAATATAACACCAGAAATGTAACCACTACAGCCAACACTTAAGTAAAAAATATTATTTACACAACTGAACAAATATTACATTTTAGTGTACTCGCAGAGGAGGGATTTCCCTCACATCTACGCAAATAAATTAAGAAAACAGTTCAAAACACTTTGAGACTTCAGACACGCCCACAAACACACACACACACACACACACACACACACACACACACACACACACACACAAACAGCCAACCAGGGCGTGTCATTCGATAAATAATCCTACACACATGTTTCTCAGTTTTAACAAAGTTTCAACACACTTAAGAAGGGTATCATTCACAAGTTAGAGATAAAGGCTAAAAACTATACTTGGCGTTGAAATAATTCATCATCTGAATACCTCCATTTAAAGAAAAGAATGCATGCAACAAATGGTATCAAGTCTTGAATAGCTAAGCTCTACATCCAGACGTCTTGTTTAAAAGTATCAGAATACCCGAGGATTGTCTACGAAAAACATAAAACATTGATAATTTTAAAGAAAACTCTTTAAAAGATAAACTAAACACCTTATGTGTATATACAATTCTACAACCACATTGAGTCTGAGCTCCATCTATATGTTAGGCTCAGGGATGATTTCCTGTCTGTCTATCAGTGACCCTGGATAAAAATATATACATTTACAACAGACTAAACTGGACTCAAATATAAATCAAATTGTTAAGCCACTATAAAATGGAAACAATATCATTATTAAATGTATTTAAAAGTACCTCAATATGACATTACAATCGATTCACACTTAACTAAGCACTAGCCTACATATAGGGAAGGAAATGGGTTTAAAAGTTAAACCGCTTTCCATATCCAATAATATGCTAAACTTTAACTTATTATTGGATATCAGCTTTATATCAGGTAAAAAATTGTTCAGCCAACATTAGCTATCATATCTTTAGTTATACTATGTTAGCTTCACATAGCTTTCATGCTAACGCTACAACTCAGCCTATGACAGACAACAGATTTAGACTGGGAGATGGAAACAAAAAAACGTAACTTAACTTAACTGATGTTGACATGACCTTTAATCATTCTCAACATTTGAAGATTTTGGGAAGCCTTCTTAATTGTCAAATTTAAGATGGGCGTAAACAACAAAAATAATATGTGTGATGCCGCTCATTAATGTAAATTAATAAAAACATGAGAAAATACCCATACAAGTCTTTCATTCTTCATTATGTAAAGAAATAGGAAAACATCTTCAAGGCATAATTCAAAAATGTAAGTCATTTCTTGAAAAAAAAAACACGTCTGTCCCAGAGACATCTAAGTAGAAAATACTTTGTGTTTTTGTGTTTTAATGGGGAACATTTAATGGCACACAGCATTTTCTTCCAAATTTGAATTCTTTGATCAAATATTTTTGGGACGACATTGGTATAAGCCTGCTGTATAGTTTACAAAGATTTTATTCACCTGGAACAGTTGGAACTGTTGGCCACACCCCTATCAGTGATGTCATCAGGCCTTTTCCCGCTAGCTGGGGGAAAATAAGTAACATCATCGATCATTGATCAGCTCTGCGATGACTTACTTTTTCATATATTATTTAAATTATATATTACTTTTTAGAGATCATGTCAACGATATAAAGTAAAGAAACAACTTAAAAGCCTGTCTACCTGGACCAAAAGCTGCCGAATATAATCTTACAGTACATCGAAACATGATCAACCATTTCCCTCAAACTGAAGCCTTTTCAAAATACCCAATTCATACACATTCCATCACTAATGCTTTGAGTCCTTTTGCTATCCTATGTGCTTTTAACAGCAAGGAAATGGGCAATGTTACTAAACATAAGTTTACTGAACTTTACAAGAAGCCTTATTCATAGTAACTATATATTTACTTAACCCTACTAGAAGCCTCATTCATAGTTAGTATTAACCGTTAGTGAACCTTACTAGTAGCCTAAATCATGACAAATCTCTGTTCACACCCAGCAAACTTGACACGTATTCAGGGTTAATCGAATTAATTTGGAGATTGAAAGGTCACAAACCCATCAATCATTTCATCAGGACTAAAAAGAAACGTTGATGGGTCCGACATATAACTTCCCCTTCATTAATAAGAAACAGCATTTTAGTTTTTTTCTAAATCCCATCCCTGATGATGAAACAATAAATAAATAAACAGCTGTGGGTGACCGCGTCAAGGCAAACCTGGGGGTAGCCCAATGGCACCTTTACCGTGTCTAAGGGCTCCGTGGAGAAAGGCTTTCTGAGTGGCTGGAGCAACTGTCCGTCAACCATCAAACCAACCAATCAACGGTCACCCCCCGGAGAGAGCCAAATCCCATTCATCCGACCAATAGGGTTTGGGCAGGACCCTGTACAGCAACTAAGCCAGCCTCTGTGGCCGGACCGAATCCTCTAAGTGCCCTCAAATCAACTGCGAAATGCAGTCCTTTGCGCAAGAGGAGCGGTTTCCAAGAACTCCCAAACGGGCTCCCTTTGGGCTGAACCAGGGCAATGAGTCCTTACTACACTGCGTTCAGGGTTTCTTCCATTATCACTTTAATGATCTTTTCTCCCTCTCTGGGTTTCATTTGTGAATCTTCCAGTTGCGCAGAAGGTACAGCTTCCAGGTCTGGAGGGCTCGAGAGGCGGTGGAGGTGTGGTCCCGTCGGGGCTTGGGTCGCGGCCTCACGGGCGAGTTCAGGAGGATACGTCCTGCCCCTGCTTTGCCCTCTGACACCCAGGCCTTCAGTCCCGCAGGCAGACACCCTGCGCAAGAAGAGGGACAGCTAAGTCAATTAATAAAAAATAACATGAATCATTAACAAAATAATTAACATTACAATTAACACATTCACAAAGATATTAATCAACAAACCAATTAACCAATTAACTAATTGTTACATTCACTGTTCAACATAACCAATTAACAAATGAGCAGTGAAAAATTAAAGATTAATGAACCATCGAACCAAAGCAAAGTTAAGGTAGCGAAATAGGTTTAAATAAGAGTTCTAAATCAGGACAAAACTAGGGTTGGGTGGCCTAAATGTATGGGGTCAGAACAGTCTCATTAATAATAAATGCACAGAGAAGGATTCACAAATGCATTTTGTGATTTATATATAAATTACTCTCTTCTCACAAATACATTTCAATGCACACACAAATGGATATCGGTATGTATAAATGTAAAATAAATCCATAAACAAAAATAAGTTTCACAAACACATTTCTGATCCACACACAAATGTGTCTTGTTTTAAATAAATGTAATATAAATCCACAAATATATTAATTAAAAAAACAATTGCAATTTTCATAAAAAATGTATTTGGATGTTGTTACATTTATATAAAAACTGTTAAACTTGAATTAACAAGACGCTTTTCATTTGTGAACTTGTTTGCATTTGTGTGTGAACTGGTCTGTATTTATATATGGATTTTTGAGACTCTCCTGACGTGGCTGGATTCACAAATGCATTTTTTTCAACAAGGAACTCTCTGTAGCCAATCAGATGCCTCCCTCGTTTTCAGCCAATCACATGGATCAGAGGTCGGGACTGCAGTCCCGACCTCTGAAGAATAAGTCCAGCCTCCGAGCCTCCCGGTTCCCTCGGTCAAAGGTCTATGGGAAATAACGGGGCTTTTGAATGATCGTACATAACAATCTCTAGATGGCGAAGAAGTCAAAGCTGCGTCACGTTTTGAACTACACACTTTTTCCATCTAGTTTCGACTGGGTTTGGGATTGTCGGTGCCGCTAAAGTAGTAAACGGCACCGACAATCTAAAAACCCAGTCACTGCAGTCATGTGATTGGCTGAAAATGAGGGAGGCATCTGATTGGCTACAGATAGTTCCTTGTTGAAAAAGATGCATTTGTGAATCCAGCCACGTCAGGAGAGTCTCAAAAATCCACATATAAATACAGACCAGTTCACACACAAATGCAAACATGTTTACAAATGAAAAGCGTCTTGTAAATTCAAGTTTAACAGTTTGCATATAAATGTAACAACATCCAAATACATTTTGATGAAAATTGCAAATACTTTTTAAATTAATATATTTATGGATTTATATTACATTTATTTAAAACAAGACACACTGTGGATCAGAAATGTGTTTGTGAAACTTATTTTTGTTTATGGATTTATTTTACATTTATACATACTGATATCCATTTGTGTGTGCATTGAAATTTATTTGTGAGAAGAGAGTAATTTCTATATAAATCACAAAATACATTTGTGAATCCTTCTCTGTGCATTCATTATTAATGAGACTGTTCTGACCCCATATAAATGTAACACAACATCCCAAATATTAACAGAAAAAAAGATACATCAATCAAACATGCAAAGTAAAGGCAAACTTTAGGGTTGGGCTGCCACTCATACTTAAAATGCCGGAAATAAACACTTATTCTCTATCTAGATGCAAATTCACCAATTTAAATGAGGGCAAAATATATCAAAAAGCTATACAAACTAATAATAACAGGTTGGCCATCAAATAAACATGACAAGACTACTGTTACTGTGTTTTTTCCTTTGCTGGTAGTGGACCAACTATTATGGAGCCAGTGTGTGTTTTGGTGCCGTTAGTACTGCTGCGCAATTTCATCAACAATTTGTACAAACCACATTTTGTAATAAGCCATCATTCGAAATACTCCCATACTTTCAAAGCAGTTTATCTTTGGAAATGTTCCTTTTTAATTTTTTTAAAGGGGTGTTACTATGCCACCATATGTTAGTGTGATTAGCCATTACAGGCTGTAAAAATATGCCTTTTCCTGTTTTAGTGACGCTGTCACACCAAAATTGTACCGGGGGCGAAAATTGTACCGCCTACGTAATCCGCGTTTGAAACATAACGTCATCGTTCAACGTGATTGTCAGTTGCCAGGCAGGTTTCAAAAAACATTTGCGCTCATGTTGCCAGACGAAATAACATAATACAGATAACCAGGGGCGTAGGAATGAGTTTAACATTGGGGGGGACACATATCGGAAACCTGACAGGTCCGTTAATGGTTTGAACAGAAATATGTCATAAATTAACTACACTGAAAAAATTCACAAATATATTTTATTCTACTAAAAAGATATATTTGTAAATGTAAAGGAAAACACATTTTGAATGGCAGTAATGAACTGATAAATATCAAATCAATTCTTTAATTGCACGCTCAATCATCCAGTTTTTTAGAATAAGAAGCGGTGACAAGACGCTGTGTTGCGCTTTCAAAATAAAATAAAATATTTTTCTCCCCATGGTATAATTTTTTGGTGGGACAAATGCGCCCGTCTCCAATATTGGAGGGGACACGTCCCCTCCGTCCCCCCCGGTTCCTACGCCCTTGCAGATAACACTTGTTTTTACTTTATATTTGTATTTTATTGAATTTAGATAGTTAACTGAGTGTTTAAAATGTATCATAGTCTAACTAGCTTGTGTTAATACACTCAGTTTACTAGCTAAATGTGATTAAACAATTGAATACAATACAAGTATAAAGTTAGCAACGCTAATAAATGTCATTTGTAAAATAAGTTATCTGTTTAATGTTATTTTGTCTTGTGACGCTCAATGAATGAGCGCGAATGTTCGCGCTCATCCAGGCAACGTTCGACGCGATCGTCTGTTGCCAGGCAGGTTTGGAATTTTCGAATGCAGATTACGTAGGCGGTACAATTTTCGCCCCCGGTACAATTTTGGTGTGACAACGCCAGTGTGAGTGTCCTCCTAGATGTATGATTGATAAAACACAGGACAATACAGATTGGCTAATCACACCCACATCTGGTGGCATAACATCACCAATTTAACAATTTTAGAAATAAAAAATATAAATTCATTGGAAAAAAATAATTGGTCAAGAAAATACATTTATGTTGACAAAAAAAATTGATTACATCCAATAATCCCAACAGCACTAATTTATACTCATAATTTGATGCTTCATTCGACTAGGTGATGAAATATTACAATGTATGAATATGTAACAATTGGTTAAAACCATCTGGAGGTTATGTCTCATGATGCATTATCAATACTAGAAATGAAGGTATTAACCTGAGGTATTAGATGTGGTTAGGGTTAGTTTAGCTTAAGTTTAGGTGTACAGGTAAGTGACCATCAATCCCATCACCTAAATTAAAGATCATTTTAATCAGTTAGGGTTAGGGTTTAACCCTAACCCTGAGTTAGGGTTAGGGTTTAACCCTAAGGGTTAGGGTTTAACCCTAACCCTAACTGGGTCTAACCCTAACCCTGAGGTTTTAAGGCAAAAACCCTAACCTAACTTAACCATCACTCAAACATATACCTAAAATCAAATTATGTTACAGTAGGGTTTGTTATTTTACTCACCTTCACCTAACCTTCACTTATCCATACACCTAACCTAAAGGTAAAGTAAGGGAAGGTACGTTAGGGTAAGGGTTTGGTGTGTTTAAAGACCAAACCTTTAACTGAAGGTTAAGGTATCTGGTTAAGTGACGGTGAAGGGTGTGCTATGTCTAAGTGGTCTGACCAGTGTTAAGGGGTGTTAAAGGGGCACCGTACCTCTGTTGCCTTGTTCATGCACAGACAGCAGGGGGAGCCAGAGTCTCACTCCTGGATCTCAGTCAGCGCAACACAGCATGCTGCCCGCTCATCCTTACTGTGGGCGGGGCCTTCATGGCACAGCGTCACCGATTGGCTGCCGCTGCTGCCACTTGACGTGCTGCGGCCGCGACTGGTCAGTTTCTTGAGCTCGCTGGCGAACGAGATGCCCTTTCTCTTGTCCTCGCGAGGCATCTGGAGAGGGACATATGGGTGGGTTTCAAGCCTCTACATCTATACACTGACCTGAAATAGCTAGTCTCCTCTTTCTCTCAAGTCAAAGAATAATACATTATTACTAATATGTTTTGAGATAGAGTAAGCAAGTGGTGTCTACCTGCTCTTTGAGTTTGAGGATGAACTTCCCCACCCCCCTCCACCGACTCTGAGCTTGATAGACACACTCGTGGTCCAATAGGATTCGCTGAAGCGGCTTGGCGGTCGACGCCTTCTTAGAGCCGGGGTCCTTGGTCACCTCCTCCATCAGGACGTAGTCGGTGGGGTTGGGGTTGGACAGGATGCTCACGGAGTACTTGGCCTTGGATAGAGTCTGGAACCGAGACAACAGAAGAGCTTCTAGGTTAACACAGTGTATTTTAAAGCTACTTCCTGAAGGCCATATTTGTAAAGATATGACACGAAGAGCATCATAGTAGAGCTACCTTCTGAGGACCATATTTGTAAAGCTACTTCCTGAAGACCATATTTATAAAGCTACTTCCTGAAGACCGTATTTGTTCAGCTACTTCCTGAAGACCATATTTGTAAAGTGACTTCCTGAAGACCATATTTGTAAAGCGACTTCCTGAAGACCATATGTGATAAGTTACTTCCTGAAGACCATATGTGATAAGTTACTTCCTGAAGACCATATTTGTTAAGGTACTTCCTGGTGACCATGTGTGGTCCCACCTGCTGGATGATGTCCTGTGAGGTGCTGGAGCGCGGGGCCTTGATCACCGTGTGGGGCTGCTCAGGAGAGACGTCGTGGACCTGGACGAAGAACATCTCCTCTTCCCCTCCTCCCTCCCTCCCTCCTACTGTCAGCTCATCCTCTCCTTCTCCAACCGCCGTGCTCCTCTCATTACAGTTCTGTGACAATAAAAACATCAATAACTTTATTAACAATGAAATCTCATGACACTAATGTACAAGCAAGGCTCCAAACGGTGAACAAATCAGAAAAATATTACATCTTTTGATAAAGGTCATTTTTCTCACTTTAGAACAGAACATTATATGTCTTGTAGCTACTCAAAATCAGTCCATAAACTCCCTGTTTGAAGTTAAAATGAAGGAATACTTCATTAATCCCATTGTGTCTATCATCAGCCAGCA
Source organism: Pollachius pollachius (assembly GCF_949987615.1). NCBI lineage: Eukaryota > Metazoa > Chordata > Actinopteri > Gadiformes > Gadidae > Pollachius > Pollachius pollachius. Next base: position 15,862,361 of record NC_136952.1, on the reverse strand, counting down.
GATCGATTCACAGCGTTCTGCTCTGAGTGGGGATTAAGGCGGTCTAGACTGGTTTAAAGAGGGGCCTCTGGTTCACCTCCTCTCTGGCCCGGAGGCTGATCCTCCCCACCAGGCCCTCCTCCGTGTGCCAGCCGCTGACCAGCCTCAGCACCTCCTCCTCCGGGGCCAGCGGCCGCTGCCTGGCCTCGCTGCGCTCCTTGGCTAGGGGAAGCCTCTCCTCGCACAGGAAGTACTCTGTGGGACTTCCTGTTGGGGATACAACCTGAGGAGGAAGATATATCAATCAAATAAACAATATAATACACATTATATTACATGGATTATATTATTCAGATGAGATGATATTAGATTGAATTACTTTAATATTAGTCTTATTAGAGTAAATTAGGCTATATTAGATTAAATTATGAAGATTTGATTAGATAAAATTGCATTATGACAAAAAAGATTAATTCAGATAGTCAAAATATTTTACAATAAAATGTTATCAGATTCTATTATTTCAAATTAGATTGTATTTGACAAAGTTAATTTAGATCAGATTAAAATAGATCATTTTATAATAGATCAGACTGTATATGATGACGATATTTTACAAATAGATTATATCAGAATAGTATATCATTTTAAACTTGATTATATTAGACTATGTTGGTCGAGATGAGATTGGATGAGATTAAATCAGTAGAGATTAGGTGAGCTGGGCTCTGACCATGTCTAGCAGCTGCCTGGTGGTGGTCTGTGGGCAGACAGGGAACACGGTGAAGGGCTCCGGGCCTGGGGCCCTGTGCACCGTCAGCCTGTGCTTCTGATACGCCCGCCGGTCATCTGCACTGTACCACTACAGACACAGCACACACAACACATCTTAATAAACATCACTAAACCCTCAACACAACACATCTTAATAGATATCACCAACCCACAACACACACATCTTAATAGACATCACTAAACCCACAACACACACATCTTAATGGACATCACTAAACCCACAACACACACATCTTAATAGACATCACCAACCCAAAACACACACATCTTAATAGACATCACCAACCCAGAACACACATCTTAATAGACATCACCAACCCAGAACACACACATCTTAATAGACATTGCCAAACCCAGAAAACACAAGTCACAGAAACCAATACACAGAAAATACACACATGATTAAAACCACTACAGACACATCATAGTAAATATCACTACACACAGGACCAGGACACATACATCATGAACAGGAATACCCTGAAAATGCACATATTTAACACAGAACCTGGGAGTAAGCAACGTTAACCAGGAAACCATCCATCACCAGCTACTGTACATCATTACAATAAAGCCACTTGCCTGATAAAATTTGTAAATACATTATTGCATTCATAAAACAGTTCAAAATAATGATATACAGTTCTGTGATTTCTATGCACTTTTAAACGTCATACCACTATACTAATATTCTTCCTTCACTACAGGGCTTCCTGTGGACTAGCGGTGGCGGTCTTACCATAGAGGAGGGAACAGCACCCCCTGTAGGGCCGTCCTCATTCCTGCGGCTGTAGATGAACAGACCGGACACCTCTAGGGACTCATTGTGTTGAGTTCTTAACTGTAGGTGCCTGTAACCTGAAGAACACACACACACACACACACACACACACACACACACACACACACACACACACACACACACACACACACACACAGACACACACACACACACACGATAATGAATCCCAAAGAAAATGAACACAAATAGTTACAACAGATCATGTACGGTTGCAGCCTTGATGCTGCTATCCATTAGTTTTGCTCGCCGCACTCTTGTTTTGATTAAGTCTCATGGGATCTCATGCATTCAGCCCCATAGCAACGTGCAGTAGTGGAACAAATACAAGACAGCCAAGAGACTCCATCAAATGCCCACTGAATCCAAGCAAAGTGGGGCTGAATGCAGAATGGCTGACGGCCGCTTTAAGTCCTCCGCTCTGGGGCTGGTTCCCGGTGGACTCTGGGGTGTTTCCCCCCACCTGGTTTGAGGGCTTTGATGGGCAGGGTCCTCTGGGCCGTGGTCTGGGAGCTGTTGTTCTCCACCACGGCGAGGCGCAGGAAGCACAGCTCCTCAAAGTGCACGGTGAACTGGAAGCTCTCGCCCCACATGGGGTTGAGCGTGTTGCGGTGGATGGGCTTGGAGCGGAAGTGGCTGGCGTCCACGGGCATACCCAGCACGTCCACCTCCACGCAGGGGCTGCCCGCACTGTTGCCCGGGCACACGTTCTGCCCGGAGATCACCTGGAGGGAGGGAGAGGGAAGGGGGAGACCGGTCAACACACTGATACACCCGTATGGAGAAATACAGCAATTTAAGCAGTGTCTCATGAGTGATGTTATGCAGAAAATCAGCACGTCGTGATTTGGATATAGGTACAAGGCCAAAGGCTGAGTACCAAGGAGAATCACAGCCATGATTGTCATTATTATGTACTTTCATCAGTGCTGTTATACTCTATGTCAGCACTGGTGGAACACCTCTTGCCCAATTAAATCACTGCAAAAGTAGCTGTTTTATAATGTGAAGCTGCTGCAGGATGTGACGTTTCCAGCGGCCAGAAGAGGGCGACAAATCCACAAATAAGCCCAAAGCACATTTTTGCTCAGAACTTTTTTACCTTCTAAAAAAAAACATGTATGAATACGTATGTCTATTTAATACAAAAAAGCACTTGTTTGAGAGAGAGAGAGAGAGAGTGAGAGAGAGGTGAGATAGAGAGAGAGGGCAGGAGAGAGAGCGGGATGAGAGAGATGAAAGAGGAGAGAAGGAGAGAGTGGGGAAGAGGGGGAGAATAGCTAGAAGGAAGCAAGAGGAATGGATAGAGTTAAAAGAAAGTGAGAGAAGTAGAAAAAAGAGGTAAAGCGTAAGAAAGAAGAGAGTGTATGAGAAGTTAAATGCTTTTCTAGACATTAGGTTTACATTTTGTTCTGTAGAAACATTTTTGTAAAGCCAATAATTTAATCTGCTCTGTTTAAGAAGGGGACCGAAGAGTCCACCGATGATATATACGAGACAACTCCGAACCAACAGAAAGGTACAGGGTGTGAGGTTACCCTGACAAAAACACACGCACACAAAAATGCACACGCACACACACCCACGGTTTACGAGGTTTAGACTATAGGTCAACTCTGTTTTTAGATGCTGGACTTTACAAGATGGAGGATCATAGTTGTTATGAGACCATCATCTGTAGCTCATAAAGGATAGTCCCTAGGAACTAAATTAACATGACTGGTTTACCCCTCATCCTAAACATCCATTTACTTTATTATTTACATATTTAGCTGTGGTTATTTAAATGTATATACTTTCATAAATTGCATTAATATGATTAAATAAAAAAAATGTGTTTCATTCAACTCTTATGAGTAACCAGGTCATTGTTTTCAGTGAAAGGACACGAGTATTATGAGTCAGGCCTTATTTTTTTGGGGTTCAGATGGGGTCAGTGCGGTTCAGATGGTTCTATTTCAAGAGACTGCACTGCTCAAGGATCGGCTTAGGGACAGCTTAGAGATACGGCTAGTTTGAGCTGAACTCACACTTCTGCTCTCCCCGAGTTAGAGAAGATCAGCGTCTGGAGTCCGAGAAACGACGCAGATCTTTGCAGAGCTGCATGCATTTACAGTTCCACCGCACATTAACGTGAACACAAGGGGGCAGTACTGCATTCACAAACACAAACGTTGAGGAAACAGAAACGCAAGACATAGTCAGCTACATTTAAAATATGAAAAAAATGTCACCATGTGATAAAGTCGACCCGACCCCGGATAAGCGGTTTGGAAGATGAGATGAGATGAGATGAGATATAGTCGTTGCAAAATCCACTGTTGAAAAGTGGTTGGTGTGCAGCCAACTGGAAATATACTGTTTTGAAATGTGGGGTGTGTTCATTTATTTTAGGTTCATTAGTTTTAGCTTTAGGAGTGAAACAAAACACTGCATGTTCCCCACACGACTGTTCAGTTAAACAGACGTGTAAACTCTCGGTAGCTACCCGGCTCTTCGCAGAACTTCGTACCTGCTCTGCAGCGACACGGCTAGCTTAAGGACACGATGAGCATAGCAGCATAGCTAGCTTAGGGAAATATCAAGCTTAACAACACTGCTTAAGATACAGCTAGCTTTTCAACACACCTATCTTAGAGTCATAGCTAGCTTTACAGCAAAGCTATCTCCAAGGAATATCTAGCTTTCGGTTCCAAGACGTGAAGAACTCCAGCCTTGAACCCTACTTCCTCATTCAAAACATCTTTACGACTTACAGCCTTTTATAAACTCTGCTCTAATTCTCAGCTCGATGGGAGGCCTCCATGACAGCTCAAGCACATACGGCCCCTCATTTAATAAACACTCAAACCACTTTTACTGCCGAGATGTAGACACAACCAGAATGTGTGTGTGTGGGTGGGTGTGTGTATAAAGTGGTTTGTAATCCCTGACTTCTGGGGAACTGGGAGGGAACTTGAGAACTCCACCTTGGTTCTTACCGTGAGGGTGTAGGTGATGGGGGTCATGTTCTCCACGTCTCGCTCCAGGGGGCAGAACTGCTGGTAGAGGGGGCAGCAGCGGTCCCACAACACCGCCGGCTTTAGCACGTAGCCGCAGCCGCCGTTAGCCTCGAAGAGCGCTTCGTTTAGCTGCAGGGGAAGATCTGGGGGGGGAGGGGGGGGCACACAGTGGGAACATAAGTTGAGGATTCAGAAGGTTGAGGGCATGAGAAATCATCGCTAATATCCTGATCCAGAATCTTTATATCTTGAGTCAGAGTTCTTGACTCAGACATCAACAACCTTTTATCTGTCTTTCATGAACTCCCATTTGCATTTCCTTGTATGTATTAACAAGTATCAGCTTAACGACCAGCATTGAGCACGTCAATGTACGTGGGTCAAATCCTCAACTTTACTTTCGGGATTCAGGTGGAAATGGTGAGTTTTAAGAAGAAAAGCAGAGAGAAAGAGACGGAGTGGATGTGAATTATCAGGATCGATCCTTCACATCGGAAATAAATAATAATAATAAATAGTTATAAAAAGAAAGAGCAAAACAAGACAGAAAGAAAGTACTTCATTCTAAAACATTATTGAGTCTGGCCGATGCCAGAGGCTTCAACGAGAGCTGACCTCTTCCTGCCAGAGGTAGGGAGGGTCCAGCCCACTGCATGCACCCTACCTCCCTTCAGGAGACAACTCGCATTGCTTTTGCTAAATGTTTATCTCAAATTCCTGCTTCTCTTCTGTAAGGAGGAATGATAGGGGGAGAGTTTGGCTCGGGGAAATGGAAAATTGCTTCCACCCCATCTGAGAGGTGGAGATCACAGCGAGCGGAGTAGACCATAGATTAAGGGTGTCTTCTAAATGCTCCTCAGAGGGAGATAACCTGCTGTTTGGAGGGTCGGAGGTCAGCAGGGGGAGGGGGATTGAAGGTTTTGGGTTTTTTTAATGGCGCGCTGATCTAGTTTTAATATCATGACTCGGCAGGTTAAAATGCTAGCGCCGCGCAAGTACCTAAGACCAGGAACTCCTCGTGCTTCTCACACCACCATGAAAGAAGTTCAAGCCTGACGTCTTTTTGTACAGTTATACTACATTCCATACTACATTCCCCCCTCCCCCGTGCCACATGTCCGCTGCCCCGAGGCCCCACACTCCGCCTCACCGTCGGTCTGGTAGTTGAGCGCCACCAGCTGGATGCCGTGCAGCCAGAAGGGCAGCGGGCTGGGGTTGGCCGAGTCGATGCGCGTGGCCGCCGGGTAGGTGCGCAGCAGCTGGGAGCCCGTGTGCTGGATGAGCTTGCGAGAGTAGCGGCGGCAGAGGCGCTTGGCGGCGTTCTCGTTGACCGAGGAGATGTGGTAGCACTTGGGCGTGCGGATGATGGAGCTGAGGGAGGCGGGCGCGCTGGGCACCGGGGACGTCTGGCACTGCTGTTGGGCCTGCTGTGTCTGCTGCTGCTCCTCCCAGCTCAGACGCACGCACTCTGCACCTCCTGGAGGGAGGAGGAGGAGGAGGTGAGAGAGGAGGAGGAGGAGGAGGAGGAGGAGGAGGTGTGGGAGGAAGAGGTGAGGGAGGAGGAGGGGGAGGAGGAGGAGAAGGTGTTGGAGGGGGAGGATACAATGGTTAACGGATTGCATTGACAGGGAGTGGGCCTTTTCTAACCTGTGGCCACTCGTCGTGTTTTACAGTGTGTGCCCTCACGTTCACCCGTTTACACACATGTACATGCACCGTAGACAGTGTGCACCGCGCAAGGGCGCGGCTGTCTTTAGGGGGCCGAGGGGGGGGCGAGGGCAGGGGGGAGAGGCGAGGAGCGGAGGAGATGAGGGACGTGAAGGAGGACGTGGTGAGTCAGGAAATAAATGTTTAAGAGAGGAGGGTCACTTTATTTTCAGATTTTGTTGTTGTTGATCTAAACAGGATATGTGTGTGCATGCATGTGTGTATTTATTCATGCTTGTTTGTATGCAAGCGCGAGCACGGTCGTTCACAAAAGTGGCTTTGGTGCAGTGCTCACTACTCTGATTGGTTTAAATGGGGTCAGCAGGGCAGACGTCTGATTGGTTCAGATAGGGTCAGGTGGTCGGATATCTGATGGATTCCGATTGGGTCAGGGGGTGGGACGTCTGGGATGGCTCTATGGTGTCGTGCTATCGTTGTTGTTGTTTCTCCTACAGAGGTCCCAGGGTGCGTGACGTTTGGACCAGACGGGAAAGAGAGCCAACTGTATCCCAACCATCAGGGTCGACGGGGGAGGAGGGGGTCAGGGGTCAGGGGTCAGGGGTCGGGGGGGGGGTCAGTGTCTCCCTGGGTGTCCAGTATGGGATTTCTCTATTTAAGGTCAAAGGGATCATTTTTCAGAGTCAAAATACACCAGGAAAAGGACCTGCGGGTGTAGGCTGCTTCTCATGCACGTCACACACACACACAAATACATTTTACACAATACAAAATCTACCACTTTAATGTAATATAACATAATAAAACCGCCACTTGTCTACCTTTCCCTGAGGGGCGGGTCTGGGGGGCGGAGTCTCCCAGTGTGTTAATGCGAGCAGGGGCCGCTCCAAATATGGACTTCCTGCCCTTCCCTCGGTCCTTCCCTCGGCCCGAGTCAGTCGGAGACAGTGTGGACAGGCCTGGTTCCCACGGGCATGCACGCGTATGCCAACACACATAAACAAACGAAAAGAAAAACAAAAGCATCACCAGTTGTGTTATTTTCAATTTGCTCTCTCTCTCTCTCTCTCTCTCTCTCTCGCCAGACTGAAAGACAGATCAGACGAACAGACAGAGATACAGACCGACATACAGTTGGAACGGTGACAGGCAGACACACAGAGAGACAGACTGATGGGGGGAAGAGCCTACCGGGGAACTTGATGGCCTGGCAGTAGATGATGAGGTCCGACAGCTCCTGGGCGATCTGCCGGCTCTCCTTCTTGTTCTGAGGAAGGTAGAACTCCTCCCCCAACTCCATATCAAACACCTACACACACACACACACACACACACACACACACACACACACACACACACACACACACACACACACAGTGAAAAGGTAGATATAAAATACCTTTATAACCTGAAATTCTATCATATCATCAATGGGGTAAGCAGCCGCCCTTGTACCCCCACATATCCGACCCTAGAGGGGCGATGTTCATACAGTTTTGACTCTCTGAGTTTCCGTTGGCCTACTTTTCCCTTGCAGTTTGCCGCCCTCTCCGGTTTCTTGGAGCTTCTCTTGGGAACCTCGTCAGTCGGCGGCTCTTCCTTCTCCGCTGTGCTCTTCCCCTCCGGCTTGTCGTCCAGGATGTTGTCTGAACACAAGACCAGCCCACACACACACACACACACCATGAAGGACAACGTTCCCCAGTGATCCCAGTGCCCCGTCTGGGAATCAGAGGCGGAGTCACACATTAACGGGCCATCATTGACCCAAAGAGGACGGTACAAAGAGCTCTGCTCCGGGACGTGTGACGAAGAGACGGTTTATCGAGGAGACATTCCAGCTTTCTGGATATCACCAAAACACAATACCCAATGTGAACTAAAACACTTAGAAAAGCTGAAGCACGGTGACAGGAACAGGACAGATGGAGCGCTCTTAATTTGTGGTGTAACATATGGTCTTTATCAATGTTTATCGGACAGGGGAGTGAACTCTCCACGGAGGTGGAATCAAGTTTGAAGACCGTATTGAGTAAGGCAGAAAACGTTTAACCACTATCGATCCACGGCACTCGTCTCTTAGCAAAAACTGCCCCCGGTACATTTTACATATTGGCCCCAGACTGCGTGACAGCATTTCCAGGCAGATGGCCCTGTTTGGCCCCTCCCCCTCCCCACTGTAAACACGAGCAGTAGCAGTTTGCTGTTCCTTGCTCTAGATATACTCCACATGAGCGTTACGGCCAAAACCCCATCGACCAAGGCCCTTATCTGCCAGATGGACACACCACAACAAACACAAGAGTCTCTGAGCAGAATAGCTCCTTTACTGTGAACTAAGAGGAGGGATCTGCAGCAGAGAACCAAGATTATGAGCGTTCACTAGCATTCATCTTGTACCCAAAGCATCAGAGCAGGTAGGGTTTAAGGCTCCGACATGCTCTCTGTGTTGCACGACCGCAGTTTCCATTCATATCATATTTTCCGAACACCATAAAAAAATAATAAAGAAGAAGAGGCATGGGAATTCAGAAAGGAAATGGCATTTTTATCTCTCGCAACAGTTTGTGGGATATCTCGGCTAGAGTACAGTTCCGTCTGGCTGTCGACAGATCTCCACGCACAACCTCTCTTCTTATTGGCATCCATTTTGTCATCTGGAGCATGCGCTAGCTAGTGGACCGCTTGCTATGCGTACAATCCAAGGGGCCACACATCCTGGGCTGTGCGTGATCATCCGCTTAGGGGTCCCACAGGCCTTGTGGAGAAGACGATGAAAAAATCTACGCCAGGCAACGTCGTACGTTTGTTTACAGCTGCCTTCATGCACTTGCGACCGACCTTCGTCAAGTGCTTCCATCTAAACTCGCCCCCCCCCCCCCCCCACCCCCCGACCCTTAACACAATCTGACGTCGACAACAGAAAGTCAATCCTAACTTCATATGTATCCGTCAAAACAAACTCAAAACTTATGAAAGGGAGAGACTGGGAGCGAGGTCCAGACAGAAAGGCACCCATCCGGCATCCTTTCCCCTTAATGTGAACTACTCCACGACCAGAGAGGACCGTGAAGCGTCAGAGGGAGCCAGCCAAGGCCAAATCCGGGGCCGGCCGTGTGAAGCCCTGCGAGGGGCAGGGCGACAGGGTACGGGGGGCACGTCCAGTACAGGGCCCGGGTGCCTAGGGGGGGCTTTCCACGGCGTGGATGTGTCGTGCCGGGGCAGAGCAGGGGCCTGAGAAACCAGATGGCTCTGTTTTGGTTTCCATATGAAGCCCAGTTCTAGCTATGTTTCACACACACACACACACACACACACACACACACACACACACACACACACACACACACACACACACACACACACACACACACACACACACACACACACAACCACACAGTTTGCCGGGGCTGTTTACGCTGACATACATCCCTGCTTGCTTGTTTTTCTATGTGGGTGGGTGTGGTTGGTTGCGTGTGTGCTATGTTTGTGAGGGAGAGAGCCTATTTCTTTACAAAACATCTGTCTACTCTTGAAGACCCGTCTCATTTACATGCCAATCATTGACAAGCTTGTACTTGCATACACATCTCCACACGGCCAACAGCTATATAACGATGCCACATGGATTCGAGTTGCGACAGCAGTGACAGTAATGGCATAATTAGTTGGATTTATCCAGTAGTCTGAGTTTCGGGCCCCAGCCCATGTTCCTTGACTCGACTTGGAAAGGGCTTTTTCCATTCTCACTATAAGCATCCTTTAGCAAGTTGATGTTGTCTTACCACAACCAGCTCCTAAATGACCTGTCTCTGTACTGTTTAACCCCTACCTGCTCCTTAATGACCTGTCTCCGTACTGCCTAAGCCCTACCTGCCCCCTAAGGACCTCTCTTTGTGTTCACTGATCCTGAATTACCTTTAATTTATACTAAAAAATGCCTAAACTGAAACACATGATCCTCTTGAATATGATTTCAACAAAAACATCGACATTAAAGGCTGCCAAAGACAGTTTAAGGTAAATATCGGGCAGCCAGATAATTGTTACGATCCCAGATGGCCAACCCCCTGACCCAATCTTAAGTATCGAAATACCGAATTAATTAGCAATTTATAACATCAATTCCGAATCATCCATCCTTACCTGGCTGCGGCCATTTGCCTTCTCAAATCACGATACATGAAGTTCGGAGGATGATTCCATTCTTTAGTTCGTTGTTTACTTATATAGCCAGTCAAAACAGTTGGTTTGTGCGTCTATCGAAAATACTTATCCGTAAACAAGATCTCCCCACCATCTTCCAACGAATGCGCACGCACACACACGTACACACACACACGCACACACTTCAGCCTGATCAGCCGCAGTGACACAGCACTGATGGCAGCGGAATCATGCTTCTTGATAATATGGTTGGTATATGGTTGATAATGTGGTTTAAAAATAAAACTGATAGCGATCGCATTCTGGAATATTTGAGGGGACAGGTTAATTGTTTGGGGGACGGGTAAAAATGGACTGCCACTTGCCCTACAGGACATGTGGTGCAATAAGTTAACGTGGAGCCCTGCACACACACACACACACACACACACACACACACACACACACACACACACACACACACACACACACACACACCACGATAATTGGCAGACATGATGCACCTTGAAGAGCATGGTAGGGCAACGGCGTGCACAGACGTTGCAGGTAAGAGCAACGGACATGCATAAACCATGAAGCTTTGTCAAAAGAAGCTCAATGGGAAAGCGCAAATGCCCATCGCCATGGTTACAGATTGATAGCATGATTCTGATACAATGATGAGGAGGTATCTACGAGCAAAGCGTACAAATATGGCTCGCTAGATATTTGTTAACTGTGTATGTTCAGGTGGCAAATATTTACAGAAGCTGAGAGCTGTCATGGGTGGTATATAAACTATAACTCTTTGGTTTTGTCGTGATCCTGGCATAATTAAGGCATTATCATGTCGTAACCTTATGGTTATGACGTGTTAAAGAGGCACTTGTCATCTCGACAAAACGGGCACAAGAAATATTATACCAGCCATAGCAGCTCTCGGCTTACGTCAATATGAAATATTTAGGTAGGTTGCTGAATATTAGTTACAGCAAAAATGTGTAACAGATTCAAAACAACATCAGGGATCGTTTCAGGGGGAAGATGATATGAAACGTGAATATGGTTCACTTCAGCGTATCGGATCACCATGGATACGCATGAGAGTGGGGAGCCATGGTTCACAACACCATGTAATTACCTTCCAGGCTATAGGAGGCGGTAGAGGCCATGAGGACATCAGCTACACAGGAGAGATGCACCAAAACAAAGGATAAGAAAACGAAGGGAGTGAAAAGAATGCAAAGTATGAAGGGATCAAAGAAATAACGGGAAATATTGCAACGGGAAACTCCTTAAGAGACCGAGGGAGAGCCTTCTGCCGGTATCAACTAGTTTTAACTAGTTGGACCCAGTCTTTGGAGGGGTGTTGGTGTGATGCATTTCAGAAAAAAGCCGTTTCCAGTCATTGTGATAGGGCTCTCCTGCAAATAATGGTGTACCTATGGAAGGGCCGGCTGCCTGACTTTAAAGAGTAAAAGAGTACTAAATCAGTAATGTAAAATGTAACTGCGGCGTGTGGAGGTACTTGCCCCAACCAAGTCAGCTTTGACCCAGTTTCTCATTGTACAACTAGACATATTGGGTTGCACTTTAGTTAACCAACAATTTGGGTAAAAAGAAACGTTAAAAAAAGAGTAGGTGTGCCTGACCTCTTCATGTTAAACTGGTTGATTCACGGATGTGGGTGATGAAAGAAGCGTGTTTCTCCTTACCGTCTGAGAGAGATTCGTAGTCATAGTCGTACTCGTCCTCTTCCTCCTCCTCTTCCTCATTGGTGTTGTTGCTCGTGGAGCCCACCCCCGGTGACCCCCCGTTGCTAGCCTGGGCCTGCATGTGGGCGAGCTGGTGAGCCTGTGAATGGAGAGAGAGAGAGAGAGAGAGAGAGTGTTTGTATTGCATTACTTACAACTGACAAGTTATTCCGCTTGTGAGCATCTTGTAATATATGTGAGTGAGTGTGTTGACCTTCTGTTTGAGAATGTCTACAGGCGCTTGGTGGGCTTTGAGCTTCTTGTTCTTGAGGAGTATCTTCCCCCTCAGCTGGAGGGGGGAGGGCAGGAGGGGGTCGTCGCTGAAGTCGCTCTCAAGCAGGAAACGCATCACCAGACGCTCGCCAAACACCGCCTGGGAGAGGAGGGGTCAGCGGGTCAGGAGCGGACGCCGGCGAGGCAGAAAACTCCTCGCTCAGAAAAGTGTTTCTATTCTTCTTCTAACTTCGTTATTCACTATTTCAGATCAACGGTTAGGATTTCTCCATCGATCGCCACACTTTCCCCTGCCCTTTCTTTTTCTAATGAACTAAAACTCCCTCTAGCACAGATTGGTCCGTCCGCAATTTAATTCTGAATGTTGGTTAGAACAGGAGCGAGGCCGGACCGATCTTCAGAGAGCGACAGAAATGTGATCTGGAGAGGATGGTCTCACGAGGCTGGAATGAGCTGAATGATTTAACAAGGTTAGAGGACCCCTCTGAGCGTTTAACGTGAGTGCGCCTGTCACTAATGCTGATGAGAGCAGCAGTGCTTTGCTCTTTGTGATGAGACACTTTGTGAAGCACTTGTATGGTGATTCACCATCTTGTTTTCATTCCCAAACACTCAAACTCTTTGCGCATTGATTTCCATGATAAAAAAAAATGCTATAATGCTATCGATTACATTTGTGGTCGAGGGCACACTCACATTAAACGTTTTTCAGCAGAGTCGGCACACGGAAGACATTTTGACTGATGAGATTGTTCGTTAGCAGACGTTTTAGCTAAGATGCTACGATGGTTTAATCACTCGCATTGCCCTTTAATGAGGGGAGGATGGAGAGGAGGGAGGGAGGAAGGGAGGGAGGGAGGGAGGTCAGAGTTAAGAGGGGGAGAGAAGAAAGGAGAGGGAGGAGAGAGAAGAGAGGGTAGAAAGGCTGAGAGGCAAAGGAGAAGAGAGAGGAGAAGAGAGGAGAGAGGAGGAGTGAGAGGAGAGAGGAGGAGTGAGACGAGAGGGAGAGAGATTCTGACAACAGATTGTTGTCTGAATCCTCAGAGGGACCCCCTCCTGTGAGGAAGCCTCAAGCTCCTTTATCCAAACAAACTTACAGACCTGATTCTACAGAGGACCACAAATAACCATAAAAAAGACATTCCTTCCCGACTCTTATCAGACCACTTTATAAGTAGTTATATATATATGTAGTGCCATTTTGTTCATTATTGATGTCATCCCGGGTTCCATGGTTGTGCGTCCTACCTTGAAGATGTCGGCCATCTTGCGTTGCTGGGGCAGGGAGCAGTGGTTCTCTATGGACAGGATGACGGGCATGTCGGAGTTAACAAATGCTGAGCGGTTTACCGCTTCCACCACGTCCTTTGGAATCACGGGAAGGAACAGGACAGGGTTTAAGATTTATAGATGAAGGCTGTGTTTTATTTGACACTCATAAAATGTATAATATGTCATTTTTGCCGCTAGGAGTCTCTTAATCAGCACGTTAACATAATACTTTGTAAAGTAGGCAAACGCATGCAGAAATCTTGTTCACGGATGCGTTCATGTATTATCGACTTTAATATTTAATTAAATAGTTAGGTTACATAATGTTGACTTGATAACTTTACATTAGATGAGTCGACTACCCAAACATCGAAGATAATGTAATTTTGGGAAGCCCAGCGCTGTTAACCATGGACAAAACAACCGTAATATAAGTTACTTTGTGAATGTGTTTCCCGTTGTTGTAACTTTACAACGATAATGTACACATTACGGTGCTTCCCACAGAATTAGATTCTATTTGTGGTGGTAGCTGACTGGGGTGGGTTTTCAAATTTTCAAATGTTTTAAGCATGAAAGCTATTGGATATTCACGATCTGCGATGTAACAGCGATGCAACGCGGGGAACTAAAGACGTGATCACCGATATGAGTCCTGTGTGTCTAGTCCTGCCAGGCAGCAGCACTCCTGTCTATAGAGCCATGGTTCGGTCAATACTTCTACACAGTATTCCAATCACAAGGCCCAGTACCCTGCCCTCAACAACCGCTTGGCTAAAACACAATTAAACTGGAGAAGTCTCACGTTTCAAAATTTTCCCAGTGGATGAAAATCACTGCTTAGAAGTGAATTCCACTAGCTCTACAACAGTAAAAAAGAAGATCATATACCGGTTGACCCGTGGGGCTCCAGTGTGTACGTACATAGACTGTATATAATACCGGATGAACTGAATTTAAACCGAATGTGGACATTGCTGGAAACACAAATAAATTGGCAAAAAAACAAGCACACAAGTCCTCGTGAGATTTAGACCATGTATTTTATTTGTTTTGGGGTGTTTCTGGACTCCCTCAAGATGAACCCTAGGAACCCCAATCTTACCTTGGTGGCGTGTGTGCATACATGCACGTGCGTCTGTGAATTTGCGTGTGTGTCTGTTTGTGTGTAAGGGAGGTATATATACCTTGAAGGGTATCTTGGTGGTATGTGTGTGTGTGTGTGTGTGTGTGTGTGTGTCGGGGGGGGGGGGGGGGTTCATCTACCTTGAAGGGTATCTTGGTGGTGAGGGTGTGTCCGTGATAGATGACCGGCATGCCGTCGTCTCCATCCCAGCAGTCCAGCTCCACACTCCTGCAGCCCTGCAGAAGGACCTGCATCACCACGGCAACCGAGAGGAGAGGAAAAACATTGGGTTTAATACGGAAAGAGGAATTTTGAGTAACTGCATTTCTTTGTGAATCCATCAGGCTTTCTTCAATGAGATGGAGAAGCAGACCAAAAACCTCCCATTTTAAAACTAATGTATCAGCCCCTGAGAACGATGATAATGACATAAGTCTGCATGCCCTCCTGTCTGTCTGCCTGTCCGTCAATCCATCTGTTTCTTCATCATTCATCCACCAGCCACCAATCCATCCATCATTCATCCATCATCCATCAATTCATCATCCATCCATCATTCATCTGTCCATAATCCATCCATTCACCCATCCATCCATCCGTCCATTCATCCTCCACCCATCCATCATTCATCCATCCATAATTCATCATATGTCCATCTGTCCATCCGTCCATCCTCCACCCCCCTCACCTGGCTGTAGAGCTCCACAGAGGACTCCCCTTTGAGCTGGTGTCCAGTCAGGTAGGTGTTGTGGGACGACTCGATGTAGTAGTAGGAGAGGGGGTGCTGCAGCTCCGCCGGGTCCACCTGAGACTCTTCGTGACGCGACGCACAGTTCTCCTTGTCCATCAGATACCTGGAGGACGGGGGGAGGGAGTGAGTGTGTGAGTGAGTGAGGGAGGGCCAAGCAAGTGAATGCAAAGAAAAAAAAGGCACAGAGAGAATATGAAATTAAATAACCGGATTAAAAGTAAAAAACATTCAGAACATTATTATAATAAAATCTATGAAGTATGTTTTATAGGTAAACTATATTGAATGAAGTATAATTTAATTATAATAAAATGTAGTAACAATGTGTAATAATTTAATTTATTTAAATAATTAAATTAAAACAATGTACTCAATTGTCAAAAACTTCTCGCCTTTTATTATTTTAAACATCTAAATTGTTGTTAACATTTTAAATTGAGTGGTATTCCTAACAGAAGTACAGTTGTTTTACTGTAATATGAATACTAACACTACCAACCTGGCAAAGCCTTCAAATGACATCCAGCCCATCTGTCGCATGCTCGACGACGGCTCAAATTTCTGAAGCAGACAAAATGAATTAAAGCTCATTAAAGTCATCGACCCACTCTGTCATTTCCTGTTTACAGCTTCCTTAGTTCCTTTCCTCTGAACCTCCATCAATCTTTCTTTAATCCCCCTCACACTCTTTCACTGTCTCTCTCTCTGCTAATCATCTTCTATCATCTCTAGTTCCTCTGTCTCCTCTCTCTGTCGTAGTGCAAGTCTCTTGATCAGTCTGATTCTGTTCCTCCTTTACTCTAGATTCGTCAATTTGGCAAAGCATTCCCGCTCATCTGCTCATTTTTCCATCAGTCAGTCTGTCCATCCACCCATTCCATGAATTTGTAGTTAGTTGTGCAGTGTTTAAATAAATAATCATCATCATTAATCTAACTGAATCAAACCATATCTCCCCTATTTCCTCACAAACCTCAAACACTCTCAAGCTACTATTTCAACCCTACCCCCAAGAGCTTTCGGTTTATTATTCAAGGTAGCCATTCGTCCATTAACAGCAACAACCCACATCCTTTACTGGAAGTAAACTCTCTCTACCACTCTACCACAACATTTATAGCTTCCCTGGCCCGTCGTGCTCAAACTCTACAATCTACCATTTAGAACCAAACGTCCAAACTATATATTATTGATAGTAATTGATAATTAATCCCAACTTGGACCCGGCCTGACTTTAAAACACAGCATCAAACTAGAAGTCGACCTCAGAACTCTACCTGCACTCACAACTGTAAATTGTTGGGGCTCTATTCCACTACCTGTATGATGCTGAGGATGTTGTCATAGCTCAGGTGCTCTCTCTGGCAGTTGACCAGGAAGTCGTTGAGCTGGGGAATGGCCATGCCCAGGACCCCGAGCGAGGCGTTCTCCACGCCCGTGCCGTTGGTCACGATGCTCGCCGCCGCAATGGCGTCTGATATCTGCTTCTGGTTGTCCGTCATCTGCTGCTGCGTTCGGATGAAGAGGCCCAGGTCTGACCCGTTCCTGGTCAACAAGTCTGAGAGAGAGAGGGAGGGAGGGAGAGGGAGAGGGAGAGGGAGAGAGAGAGAGAGAGAGAGGGAGGGGAGAGTTTGTTAGCATGGGATACATTAGCATTTGGTATGTTAGCATGGGGCATGTTAGCATGAGATATCTTTGTATGAGGTATGTTAGCATGTGGTATATTGGAGTGATAGCATAAGGTATGTTAGAATGGGGCATGTGAGTATGAAATATCTTTGTATGAGGTATGTTAGCATGTGGCATGTTAGTATGAGGTATCTTTTTATGAGGTATGTTAGCATGTGGCATGTTAGCATGTGGATGGGTACCGAGGTCCGGCTGGAGTCCCATGTCCAAGTCGTCGATGCGCAGGTTGGTGTAGAGGGGCGCCGACTCAGGACTGGATCGGCTCACGGGGACAGCAAACGTATCGAAGAGCTCCTTCAGGTCTTTCCTGCTGCGGATGCTAGCAAAAAACACAAAACACACTCTTCACCATCCAACCCGACGTAGTCCTGTCCACAAGTCTCAAGTCTAAGAGAAGGCTTTGGAGTGATCGAGTTGAGGCCAGGGTTAGGGTTCCTACCTGAAGGACTTGAAGAGCTCCACAAACTCAATGAAGCTCATGGAGCTGTCTGAGATCATCAGGTTCTGGAAACCTTTGAAGCAACCTTTGCACCTGCCGTGCCACGACCGGCTGCTCCATGCACTAGTAAACAACAACAACAACAACTCACAATCAACAGTAATTAACGTAAGTAGGAAAAAAGAAGCATGATGTGATCCGATGACACGTACCCAGGCGGCGGTGTCTTTGCGGTCCCTGATAGGACGGGAGAGGCCTGGGGGCGGGTCGGAACGGCCCCTACCATGCTGGATGAGGAAGAGGAGGAGGTGGAGGAGGAAGAGGAAGAGGCCAGCATCGCTGGGCTCCTATTGGCTGACAGGGAGAATGGTCCAGGAAAGCTGTCCTCTGTGTGGAGGGGAAAAGATCAAACAGAAATATTTAATTTATTAATTTATATAAATGCACTTATTTACTTTCAATTAAATTTTGGGATGCAAAACTACGTCTATTATCAACAGGTAACGTTGGGTACGTTAAGGGTCCTAACTAATATGTAACTATATTAAGAGGAACCCATGGCTGTCTGCCTGCCTGTCTGTCTGTCCTGAACCATCGTTCATCAGATGGACTCGGTGGGTCTATTGCTAGTGACCAAAGGATGTGCAGAATCGAGGTAGAAGTAGTTCAAATTAGCAGTTCTAGAGAAAGCTTTGACAATTGGTTCGTTCTGACAACAGGCACGGAACGGGCACTGCACTGGCAGGTGTACTGCTGAGGACCCGAGGAAGTGCAATGTTGATGTGAAGTTGTTTGGATGAAAGGCGCTCGAAAAAGCTGCAAGCTGCAGTATCGAAGGCCACGTTTGAAGGAGCACTGCACTAGCTATGTGATGTCTAGAAAATATAGTAATATATATATTATTATTATTTAATTTATTTAGTTAGTGGAGCATTACTTCCATCCTTCCATGTACAAGCCCTGAGGAGTTCCTACCTGACTCGTCCTGGTCAATGCTGTCGTTGAACTCCATTCCGTTCCGGCCCAGGGCTTCCTTACAGCTCCGGGTCTTTCGGGAAACCATCTCATCGTCCGTAACATCCCCGCTGTCTCCCTGTGAACAACCGGTCAACGACGTCAGTAACGAGCCAAGCATCACAGCATTTTTTGGAAGTGATTTGGTTTATACAGCTTGCAGTCTGACACAGACCATCAGCAGGAGGAAGACAATGATGTAATTAATGTTATCTTAATTGACCATTGACCAGCAGAGAAGGTTAACTGCGGAATGGTAGGATGGGATGAGTGGGTGGATGTTATTTAACCATTAGAACATTAAAATGATATGACATACATTAGAAATATAAGATTTCCTTACGCTAAAATATATCCACAACAATGCTTGAGTAATATGCCCCAACTAATATCTGCTCCTTAGTGACATTCATCCCAAAACACCCTATGACGATTCAAACATCTGCTAAAGGACATCAATGACATTACTAAATAGAAAGTGACATATCCTTCAAAACAAAAGCGCAAATCGTTTTTGCTGACCCTGACGAGGACCTTCTTCTTCTTCTTGGTCTTGTCGTTTCCCAGCGTGTTGTTCTTCTGGCCGCCCGCCTTCTCTGCCCCGCCGGCGCCCATGTTCCAGCGCCGCCCCCCGAACAGCTCGATGGCCTGGGCCAGAGACGGGCCCTCGTACCGCCCCTCCTCCTGACACGACACACGGCACATATCACGTATATATCACATCAACTGTAAGGGCACATGACAGCCAGATATTCTGTCAAATGTCATGCCAAATGCCCTCCAGATATCACACCAAGTATCATACCAATATTACACCAGAAATCATCCCAATACCAGCCCAAATATCAGCCCAAATATCAGCCCACATAGCTTCCAAATAGCACACCAAACATTACACCAAATAGCCCAGTATCAGCTAACAATCATTCAAAATATCACACAAATATCTCCCCTTATATTTCTCCCCAAACATCACGCCAGATATCACCCATAATATTTAACAAAAGCATCCTTAACCTACCTGATACAAGCTGACATACTGTCTCCTCAGCCACTGCAGTCTTTGGTCGGGGAACTTCTTCAGTTTCCTGGTGGCGTTCACCAGCTCTGATAGGCCCTTGTAAAGCGCCTGGGCCGTGTGATTGGGTGCCACAAAGTGAAGCAGCCTATCAGAGGCGGAGTCACAGTAGATTAAGATTATGCTACCAATACGCTTTTTGTCATTCAACGGCAGTGAAGATGATGACAAACATTATGATAGTGTATTATAAAATTAATAATGCAGTAGAAAAGTAGAGTTTCATGCTTAGAGCTGCTTCGAGCATCATTAAATAGTGGCTTTCGACTTGAAGCCTCATTAAGAGGGGCCTACCTGTTGTCGGTGGTGCTGAGGCCGTAGAGCAGTGTGAGCGCGTTGTCTTCAGCCGTCATTTGGCTCAGTTTGTTTTGAAGACACACAGCGTGGACGTCTGCCCCATGGTGACCCAGGAACACCGCCTGGCATTTCAAAATGAAAGCTCCTTACTTGCTGTGCGCATTAACAATGTTTTTAAAAGTGAACAACTAAATAAACAAATTACACATATATATATATATATATATATATATATATATATATATATATAATTATGCACATGTTCTACTACTAAACAACTAAAGTCTTGTCCCAGGGGTACCTTGACCACCCCCAGATCCAGCAGGCCTTCGGCCAGACCAGCAAACACGGTTTGGCCAAGCCCCACTGGAGGCTCCGCCGCTGGGGGTCCTCCGCACCGAGGCTTCCCTGCCATGGAGGTAAACAACAGTCAGATGTTGGATTCACATGTTTACAACGGATTTACGAGTCAATTATCAAATGTGTAGAATGGGATAATTAAGGAAATACACAATGTGAACTTCAGTGTAGACTTCATGTGATCATAATAAAGTGCCTGTGCTGTGTGTTTCTCAGGGGGCCTTCCTCTGGCCCTTACCCCAGGTGAGGGTGGTGTTGTCGGGCTGCAGTGTGAGGAGGCAGCGGGCGCTGAGGTGGCTGTCCTGGTCGTAGTGGATCACCGTAGCGCCCTGCAGCAGGAACTGATGTGTGTTGGGCTGCAGGGACAGCACGTACCTGCAGGAGGAGTGTGAATATATGTTAGTGTGTGTGTGTGTGTGTGTGTGTGTGTGTGTGTGTGTAAATGTGTGTGGTTAAATTTGGCGTGTGTGTGTAACTGTAAATGAGTGTGTGTAAATGTTGTGTTAGTGTAAGGGTAAATGTTGTGCGTCTAAATGTAAATGTGTGTTTTTTAAATGTTGTGTGTATGTGTGTGTTACCAGGGTATGATCTCTGTGTTGTGGGCGAAGGCGGGGTGGGTCTCCTCGGTTCCCTGGAACTCAACCTCCTTCCCCCCCGCCTCCAGGCACGGCTCAGCCTCCGCATCAGACACATCCCCCACTGTGAACCTGGAGAGAGAGAGAGAGAGAGAGAGAGAGAGAGAGAGAGAGAGAGAGAGAGAGAGAGAGAGAGAGAGAGAGAGAGATACAGAGAGAGAGAGATACAGAGGAGGGGGAGATGTGGGGTGAGATAGATGTAGAGAGAAAGACAAAGGAAGTGGGAGAGTGTGAGAGACGGAGATGGAAGGAAGGAAGAGAGGTGGATGTAAGAGTAAGATCTCCAAGGCCATTCTAGTCATCAGAAGATCACCCATGCATTCTTCACAAGGGCCAGTACAAAACACCTTATCTAGGGTCAAACACATTCCATGTTGGAATACAATCCACTCCATGTTTCACCTCCAGCCATTCTTGGAGTGACAGTCCAATTCAAGCGTCATCAGAGTTAATGGGCTCTTCCACTCATTCAAACAGGTCATTCAGAACGCCGGGCCAGACCGTTAATGGATTCCGGAGTGTCTTCCTGTACAGGGATCCCGGTAACCCATGAATAGGTTAGAGGCTCTCGGCTCATTGAGAGGAAGTGTTTAACGGGGACACCCTGAACCATTCTGTAGTACATAGATACAGCCTACACTTTAAACAGTTTTCAGTTGTATTTGTAACTTATATGTGTTTCTGTTCATCTGTTCATTTGATTTATCGAGCGCTCCCTCTGTTTCTATCCCCTAGTTAATTTTAATGTTTCCCCCCATTATTGTTGTAACTGTTTGAACTGCGTTGCTTTGTTAGTCATGCCTTAAATACCATTCATTGTTAACATAGTCAAGATTCTTTTCATGAAGTGCTCATCTCCTGTGTTGTCTCCAGACCACTTACAAGACCCGACTGGCTTCAGGGGCTATCTTGGAAGAGCGGGAACTACGGTGAAGAGGAGGAGGAGGAGGAGGAGGAGGAGAAAGAGAAGAAAGCAGGATGTGAGAGGAGCAGGAAGTTAAAGGACGATCAACGCCCATCTGAAGGGTTCTGGGTTCAATCCTCTGTGTCCTCAGACTACCTTGTTGATGACACCTCATCACGGTTAAATCAACCAACCGGCTAATATGTTCAGCACAACAAATGAGGTGGATCCAAAATGGCGCCGTCGGCCGACAGCTGCATGCTGAGATCTAACAGGACTCTTTATGTTTCCTGTACCGGCAGGAAAGCCCAGAAAGGGTATGTGTTGTTTCTCCCGGTTGTTTATTTAAACCACCGCTTCCTCAGGATAACAGTCTGAGAACTTATTCCTGTATTAATCCATTAGGTTGTGTCTTATGAAGGGTAATTGGAGGGAGCCATGCAAAGATCCACCACAGACAGGAACACCAGGCGTCTGTGCTGCCATGAACAACGTGGATCATGGAAATTCAGGTGGAAAAAAACAAATTATGAGTCAAATTATGTCTGGCAGCTATCTTGGCATCCATATTGGATCCAGCCGGGGATTGCAATAAAAAAAGAGGGCAAAAATGAATGATTAATAAAATATGGTGTGCGAGCTAACCAGGAATCATGCGCAATTTAGCACATGATAAAAGTATTTTCTAGAACAAGTCCTTCAAATAAAATCAAAAGTCAAACGAGTATCTATCAAGTTCTCGACAACTTCTAGAACGTTGTACTACTAATAGAACAGCGGTTGCATTCATAAGAACGATCGTTTTAGTATATTTAGTGTGTAGAGCAGGGTAGTCCTGGCCAATGTGATGCGAAGAGCCTAAGCCATATTTAATTTTTTAATTGTACTTCAAATCAAGTAGAAGATTGCATGTAAAGAATAATACTGAACTAGCGGGCGCCTGTACAACTGCCAAGGTTTATGGGTAGGGTAGTTATGCTTCGGAGAAGCAAAAAGAGAGATAAAGCAGCAAAATCTATCTATTTTAAATGGTTATGCAGTCATGGTCCCCAGACATCAAATGTGTCATATGTTATGAATGCTAAAATTGGCTGAAAATGGAAGCTGGCGATCTTAAACCTTAACCATCTTACGTCTTACTACACAATGACCTCTCAATGCTCATTCATGAACACACTGAGTAGCTCTCTGAGCCATTTTCAAGGTCACTGAGCCATTGTCAAACCAAATCCAAGCATCACATGGAAGATGTGTTTGTACGTGTGTGTGTGTGTGTGTGTGTGTGTGTGTGTGTGTGTGTGTGTGTGTGTGTGTGTGTGTGTGTGTGTGTGTGCATGCTTGTGTGTTTGTGCCTTTATGGGGCATGTCAAGTCCTTTGAAAGCATAATTCTGGAAATGGCTACGCAAATAAACTTGACTGTGTGCGTGTATAAGAGTGAGTGTGTGTCCTTACGACTCCACTGTATGTTGGTACAGCAGTGTTCTAAAGGACTTGGCCAGACAGAGCATATGGTCATATCAGAGAGTATCTAATATATAGTCTCCACCTAAGTCTAAGGTCTAAATAACAACGGCTCTCACCTCTATTAGCCCTCTGTAATAAAGACCTATTAATTGAATAGTCTAAAGTCCAAGTAAGCAAAGGGTTAGTAAGCACCGAAGATTACGTTAATACTAACGGATTGTAGCTTCGCTCCCTGAACGAGTTGTTCCGGGAGGTTGGGGGCGGGGCCACCGAGGAAGGGCTGTGACTGGTCGTTTCGTCTGAATCATCCGCCTCCAGGCTACGGTTACAGGACCTGCGGCAGACAGAGAACAAACCAGTAAGATGGCTGGACAGTCTCCAAGTGGGGTGTTAGGTAGGTAGGTTAGGAGTGTTTGCCTACCAGCCGGGTTCCAGCCCCAAAGTCGAAGGACATGACAATTATTTTCTATGTATCTTATCATGAGTGTCATGGTGAGGATACACAGAAACCACTAAATTGAGTAAGAGACGAGAGAATGACAGAGAGAGAGAAGAGGCAGGAAAAGAGGGAGACCGCGAGGGACAGAGAGAGAAGGGTGGGCGAGAGGAGATGCGACTACCCAGGTGGTTTCAGGTGAAAACAGTGTGAAACTCAGCTTCTGTAATGTTTCTCCACTGAGCTGCTGGGGTGAAGGAGTTGGAGGGTGAGGGTGGAGGGGGGAGCCTACCGGATGATCTGCAGGATGTTGCTGACAGTGGCTTCCTTCTCTGGGACATGGAGACCGTCGGGACCAGAGCGGGACATGAAATGCTGCTGGCCGTGGTAGTCGGACACAAACTGACACGCACAGGAGGAAAATCAACCAAACATTGCCGTCTGACACCAGAGTCACATTGTGTGTGTGTGTGTGTGTGTGTGTGTGTGTGTGTGTGTGTGTGTGTGTGTGTGTGTGTGTGTGTGTGTGTGTGTGTGTGTGTGTGTGTGTGTTTACCTCCAGTGAGTCTGAGTCTGTGTTTTCCAGCGGGGCTTTGAGGCTGATGATGCTGGCGGTCCCGTCCAGTGCGTCGCTCAGCTCCTTCAGGAAGACGCCGCAGAACGGAACCACCTGACAGACACACAGACAGACAGACAGACAGACAGACACACAGTTAGTTAGTTAAAGAGCTAGGCACACAGGAGAACAGGAAGTTAAAGATCATGAGAAATATGGCCTCTAGGTATGTATTCACGTTCTCAGGGTTTCTTTAGCCAAACAAACACACTAAATAAACACAAGGAAACAGATAAACCAACAGACAAACCAACAGACAACATCTCATCAACGAAAACAGAGATTTTGATGCACCGGACAGATCACTGAGATCATGCATTATATCTTATAAAGTTTTTAAATAAAGGACATGATGGCTGGTTAGGGTTGGGGTCCAGGTCAGGGTAAGAGCCACCTTGCATCCTGGGATATTGAGTGCCCTGGTGAGCAGCTTCTTGTACTCTGCGGAGGACTCGTGCTGGGCCATGGCGTCCTTCAGTCCCCGCATAGTCTCAATGTCCGCCTGTTCCATGAACTGCCACATCTTCAGCACCTTGCGAGAGCTGCAGTATGCGAACACACACACACACACACACACACACACACACACACACACACACCCGCACGCACACACACACAATTCAAAATGTATTAAACACCTTTTCAAGCTGTATTCAAGCATCTTTGAATATTTAGATAAGCGTATAAGGATAAATGTATTATTATATCAAACAGATAAACAGTGTGTGTGAAGGTTTTCCTTGTCAGTACATAATGTCAGTAAAATGTATAATGATGTCCATGCATTTATACGCATTTGCGCCTGCTCGTTTGTTTGTGTATCTTTGCCCGTGTTTGTTTCTGTGTACATGCGTGTGCACATGTTTGCATGTGTCCCTATTGGTGTTTTAAAGATTCCCGTTCACTAAGAACACTAACGTCAGCCAGCCCTCCGGGGCCCCACGT
Organism: Pollachius pollachius; assembly: GCF_949987615.1. Lineage (NCBI taxonomy): Eukaryota > Metazoa > Chordata > Actinopteri > Gadiformes > Gadidae > Pollachius > Pollachius pollachius. Next base: position 15,836,960 of record NC_136952.1, on the reverse strand, counting down.
CAGACACGAACAGGACAGACATGTGTGCTTTAAAGGCCGCCTCACCGCAGCCCGGCCAGGAACTCCATGACAGCATTGTAGTTGCCCATGTTCCAGCAGCAGCGGGCGGTGTGCACCAGGTAGGAAAACACCTCCCTCTTCTCCTCCATGGAGCTGGCTGTCAGGACCAGCCACGTCACCCACGAGCTCACCTGGAGAAAAGGGAGCAGGGGACAGATCTTTAATACCCCTCTGTGTCCGCAGTGTACCCCCATAGGTATCCAAGGTCAGGATGCCCTGACCCCCCTACCTGCTCCTTAAACAGAGGCCATAAGGCTTGCAGGTTTAAAATGTAAGAGAATGATGCCTCATAAGATTGGCCGAAAAGTTGGGGCCATTAACATCATTAGTCCATGTTGTTGTTGCAGACCGTTTTTCTAACAACACACGTATGAAGAAGTACTCTCCTTTAGAAAAGAGGCAGCCCCTTATCTGCTTATGCAAACTTAAGCCCCTTCCACACATGGGTCCAGGTCAATCACTGGGACAACCTTTCAGGCACCGCTAGTGGTTTTCACTACTCACACATGCAGCTACGTTATGGAAAGTGATGCGCCCTGTCACACATGGAACGGCAATGCCGTAAGAGGGGCCGGTCCAGCAGAAGGCAGCATGGCGGTAAGGCAACACTTGTCGATACCAGCCGCCGTAGAACTAGCGGACTGAGCGGAGCCCCCATATTTCGGATTCTGTCGAGTTTCCAACCATTCTTGAAAAAAGGAGCTTGTTTGCAGACAAAATAAGCTGCATTGTTATTGTTATGGGATCACAAAAATAGCAGTGGCATAATAATCTTAACAGTGACGGATTCAAATACGTCCTCAGCGGGGTTTTATGACTTGTTTGCTCGCCCCAAATGGAAATGTCTATGTCAGACGAGTATAACCCGTTACACGGCTCACCGGGCAAGGTTACTGCTCTCATTCCCAACACAAACTAACCAGCAGAGATCCAGAAATAATTCTAGGTCTGGAGCAGGCAAATTGCCTGAGCAGATTTCCCGGTATATCGATCCTCTGTCCCAATGTCACATGACCCCAAGCTGGAAATCTCCCGGTAATTTACTGGGAAAGACTACATGTGTGAAAGGGGCTCTACATACATCCTTAAAGTACGATCCGTAAGTGTGACAGTTGTAGCCTCGGACACCAGGAGGCTATTACGGACACTCTCATTCTATGTCTCCCCTGAGATGGGAAACACTAAAATCTGTGTGACTCACTCTCACCCGTTGCTCTTAGCAACGGCTAAATAACAAAATAGTAAAATAATAAACAATTAAAAGACCTCCTCGGCTCAGGTCCTCCAACACAGAGCAAGTGCATAAGACTGACCTCTGATCAGCACACTGTTACTGATCAGATCCTGAATAAAAAGCTCATCAATATACATCCACCTTCTGAAGAGAAATAGGACATGAAACCACAATACCAAAAATAATGTAAGTATGATGGGTGGCAGGTTGAGATATAGGTAAGTAGGTGAAGTAAGGAGGGTACCTAGGTAGGAAGGGAGCTATGTTGGTTGGAAGGATAGCAGATAGGAAGGTAAGTAGTAGTAGTAGTAGTAGTAGTAGGTAGTTTCTTTCTGTATTGAAGATTCTCAACATTTAAAAACCAACAGCCCTTTCAGACCAGACCAAATCAGCCCTGGAATATTTCTTGTGCTCACGGCAAGGCCAAACACGGTGTGCAGCCAGGAGAAAGCCACTGCTGTTATGTTGTTACAACACACACATACACACACACACACAGCCTCTAATCCAACAGTGTCTTGGCCTTCGAAAAAAATACAAAGACAGAGGCCAGATACTCCGCGTACATCCAGAACACAACCCTGTGCGCGCACACACACACACACACACACACATACACACACTAGAGTTAACACAGCTACAGCGAGTATCCCACAAATATACATGCAGATTAGCATGTTTATGCGCTACTGCATGAACATTCCTCTAAACATGGCTTTGGTATAGAATGTGATAGCACTGTGCTTAATACTAGTTATACGACACTGGTTAGCTAACAATTCAGTAGAACACTAATAGAACAGTAGAACACTAACACTCACCATATAATAAATAACGCTTGCCACGAATCCAATGATACACTGTCTGAAACGGTGCTAAATACTAATACATTAATATTATTGAATACCATTACACACACATTCTGTGTGTGTGTGTGTGTGTGTGTGTGTGTGTGTGTGTGTGTGTGTGTGTGTGTGTGTGTGTGTGTGTGTGTGTGTGTGTGTGTGTGTGTGTGTGTGTGTTGCTTTCATCAAAGTCAAATGAATGCATTTGTTTAACCCCAGATATAATAACCTCAAAATCTGCCTTGCACAAGGGCGCAAGTCGTAGCAGTTGGCACAGAAACAGACATACACAAACACATTTTTCACACACACACACACACACACACACACACACACACACACACACACACACACACACACACACAAACACACAAACACTCAAACAGCGTCTCACACACAAACACTCGAGACTCGGGTGTGGGTGACAGGGTGTGTGTGTGTGTGTGTGTGTGTGTGTGTGTATGTGTGTGTGTGTTTGTCAGCTCTGCTCTAAGCTATTCTCCGTGTCTGTCCTGACAGACACAGCACTTCTGCCAGGCGCTGGCTAGCTACCGGTTACGACAAATCAGTCTAGAGATTTCAGTCTGTAGCTAGAGTTACCGCCATCGTTTAGGAGCGCTCAGTCCATCGGAAGCAGAACGTGCGCTGCTGGCACTGGGAAAGGTACATAGCGGATCGGAGAACATAGTGTAGCGGGAACATCAAGGCATGTAGGCATTAGTGGTTGGACAAGAGGAAGGACAGAAGGGATTACAATAGATTGTAGAAAGAGAAAGAGAGAAAGAGAGAGAGAGAGAGAGAGGGAGAGAGTGAGAGAGTAAGAGAAACAGAGGGTGAGGGAGAGGTACATAGACAGAGAAAGATGTGAACAGTGTCAGAATCGAAGAGAAAGAGAGAGGGATAGAAAGAGAAACAGAAAGGAGAGAGAGAGAAGCAGCGGATTAAGATAAAAGCGGACAGGAGGGAAGGAGAGCAGCGAAAAATAAAGGAGATGGGGCTTTAGAAAATATCAAGAACATTTTCAGCAAAAGGAAAACAACAAACATAAAGCCGAGCCGAATAAACCAGAGCAGTGTGAATGAAGAGGTGGGTCGATGGGTTAGAGCCCCAGAACAAACAGCACTATAAATCCAACAGGTGATGACACAACACATCACAACACGGACGGCCATCAACCACACCCGCACAGCTGAGCATCAAGATGGCATCTCTTTGATCCAGCCCTGTGTGTGTGTGTGTGTGTGTGTGTGTGTGTGTGTGTGTGTGTGTGTGTGTGTGTGTGTGTGTGTGTGTGTGTGTGTGTGTGTGTGTGTGTGTGTGTGTGTGTGTGTGTGTGTGTGCTAACCCCCCTTGATGCACATTACATAACTGAGGTCACCCAAGAATTCTTCCCCTCTTTACACATGAGCACACAGCGTACTACGTAGCATGGGGGCCACATTACCCCGCCCGCCCTCAGACACACACACACACACACACACACACACACACACACACACACAGACAGACACCTTCCCAACTAATATTTTTTGTTAAGGTTTTAATCGTACCAAGTGTTACATTTCCTTTTAAGTATAAATGACAGTGATTATTTGATTTGATTTGATTTGAAAAAGTTTAGTTTTAAAGCCCTGTATTTCGGTCAGAGTATTGTTTTTGTTGCTTTTTCAGTTTATGCCAAGTGAAAGTCATTTGACTTACATACTTTTATAGAAAGGTATGGCTTAAACCTTATTCTTAACGTTATGTAATAACATTGTAGTCATTGTATATAGTAACAACATACTACTTTGAATCTGTGATCGTTGAGACATCTATATCTTATATATTTGATCACAAAGAATGTCTCTACAGGAAGTATATGTCAGTAAATATAGAGATATCAACTCAAGCTCAACCCCACCCTGCTGTTTTGCCCTTAATTGTTTTGCAGTTAAATAAATTGATAAAAAGACGTCCAAAGTCTCCAGTACACAGGTGTTTGTCGGTTTGATTATTTGTAGGTACGGATGTTTTCTTCACTGAACACCTCCAGCTATTTCTGGCCAATCAGTGTCCCCCATCTAGGGAGCTGTAATCAGTCTCTGGCTCCACTATGCCCATATATGGACACTATGCACATTTTTGATGTGACTTAAATGAAAGCCAGCTGATGTTAAACGTAACGCAACATAAATATGACATCATCATCTCTCCCTCTCCCTCTCTCTCCCTGTCTGTTTGTGTCTCCCCCACCCTCTCTCTCAATCTCCCCTTCTCTATCAGTATTTAAGCATTTTCAATGTTTATTCTCAAAGTCATTCTGCATTAAAGGCTCTGCAAGTGGCAACGTTTAGTATGTTAAGTTAGCCAACAAACTGCCACATCACAGAATATGTTTGTGTGTGTGTGTGTGTGTATGTGTATGTGTGTGTGTGTGTGTGTGTTGCTGTGTTGGTGTGTGTGTGTGTGTGTGTGTGTGTGTGTGTGTGTGTGTGTGTGTGTGTGTGTGTGTGTGTGTGTGTGTGTGTGTTGGTGTGTGTTGGTGTGTGTTGGTGTGTGTTGGTTTGTGCTGGTGTGTAATGGTGTGTGTGTGTGCGTTTTTGTGTTTATGCAACATCGGTTGCATGCATACTTTACGAGCTCCATACCAAATACAGTAAACAAGCTCCTTCTCCCTCACCGAGGGAAGGTTGCAACTAAGCCAATAGCATTAGCATATTAGCGTCCTACATAGAGATCAGCCCCAACCTTCTGAGACCGGTAGCCAGGAAGGTGGAGGTTATGAGACGTACGACTACATAAGCTTTCATACGCAGCCTAACTATTTCTCCAAGTTGAATGAATGTAAAAAAAGTTAACTATTAAGTCAGTTAGCCAAAATTATTGATTATTATTGATTGACATATTACACACATCTCTCCTACCCTGAAGCAATCTAGAATGAAGTTTAAATACGAGCTCATCTTCAGATGATGCTCCTTCCCCTCACTCTTTGCTCAAAACAATTCAAAAGGGCTTTATTGGAATGGGTAATGTACATTTTCATTTGTCAAGCACATAAAAGTATGAAAATATGAAAATAATTAATAAAATGTTTAAATATAATCCAATACCAACTAATATGGATACACACTCATTCTCCCGCCCTCACCTCGTTGAAGCGGGCCACCAGGTCCTCCACGGCGTTGCGTCGCTGAGCATTGTGGGTAGAGGAGGGCGGGCCCGACAGAGAAGCCTTGAGGCTGGGGTGGCGCTTGGTCTGACCCTCAGTACCCCCCAGGTCTCGGGTCAGGAAACACAGGTAGTCCAGCGGGAACACCTGGAGGAATGGGGATCGGATAAATGAATGAATGAATGATGGATGCATGGAATCATTAATGGATTCATTAATGGATGGAAGGTGTCATTATACAACCCCCAACCTAAATGTGGGGCGGTTCAGTCAACCTGAGGTTTATTTAACCCTTTTATTGCACTCATCGACTACAGCAGTGTGTAAGTTGCGTGATGTGTTGGTGCATTTGTGAGTGCAAGTGTGTGTTTGTGTTGTGCGTGCGTAACAAGACTGGTTATAGGATGAGTTATGGCCAAGGATGTAACCTAATAAGCGTTTGGGGGGGGATGCATAGACTGTGAGATCTGAACCCTTGTTGCGGGGGCACGTGAACCCAGGAGGAGTTGAATATAGGCGGCAGCGTCTGGCTCTACACTTCATTGCCTGTCTCTACACATGTAGTGTATAGAGAGATATGTTTTGCATGCTCTCTTCAATGTTTAGTATATGCTTAATTGAAATGTTTCTTTGTAATTATTTTACCGTCCTGTAATTCTGTGCTGTGACACCCGTATTTCCCGTCTAGGATTATTAGAGTTTATCATTGCACTATTACATTTGCTTGATCGTTCCACGTTATTGTTATCCAATTATCCATTTCATTCTGAAATGTTATTGGTATTGACACACACACACACACACACACACACACACACACACACACACACACACACACACACACACACACACACACACACACACTCTAACAGGACGTCCGGCCCCCAGTGCTGCAGGAGTGACTCAGGCCACCAACATATTATTATGTATCGAATTCAAATGACTTTAACAACGGACTAAGACACTACACTCGAGTATCATTTAATCATATATATAAAATATGAATAAATATAGATAAAATTGATAAAGCAATGAAAGAGATGGCTTTGACAAAATTACGACCAAAATATCCTCTTTCAAGTGTCTCAGAAATAAATTATGTTGCGTCTGTTCTCGGTTGCAAAAATATATTTGAATATTTTCAATATTTTGAAGGTGGTGTTTTGCCCTTAATTGTTTTGCAGTTAAATAAATTGATAAAAAGACGTCCAAAGTCTCCAGTACACAGGTGTTTGTCGGTTTGATTATTTGTAGGTACGGATGTGTCCAGGTGGTGTAATTGTGCAGGAGGCCCCAGGGCCCTCACCCTCTGGTACAGCTCCTGCTCCTGCTGGGTCAGGATGCAGGCGATCTCTTCGGGGAACTGGGCCAGGGGCCGCAGGTCCGACAGCTCCCTGCTGATGGCCCCCGCTACCATGGGGGCCGATGTTGCCACGCCAACGCCCCCGCTGCCCCCCGTCGTACTGCCGGAGACCTGGCGCTCTAAGGGGGAGGGAAGGGGGGGGTGGGGAGAGAATTTAAAAAATGACATTTACATGGTTTGTTTATATTTTAATTTTCAATTGATATAAATATATATTTATTTATTTATTAACATTTAAAATAAGTTAATTTCTAATCCTCTGGGGTAAAAAAAAACCTTTCGAGAGAGGCTGTATTGAAACTCTTCTGGAAAGTCAGGTATCAACCTGTCTGCCATGCATCCTCCCAGTTATGATCCCAGTTAACCATCTCTCAATCGGCTCTCGATCAAATTGACTTAATCAACTATAAAGGCAGGCAGAAGTGTGTTCTGCTGTGGAGCTAGTAGCCTACCATATATCTGGTTAACCATAGGAAATGTATGTGTATTTAGTTTTGCAATAGTATTTCCTGGCACTGTGTTTGATTGTATGGTTGCTCTGTATGCCTCATGTATTGGTGCGGTGATTCGTATCAACTACTCCCGCTAAGGGACTACAGATGAAAATGAGCTTGTAGATATCTCTAGTGCGACAGAGAAATAAATACAAATATAAATAATGGCAATGATAAGTTTGAACTACAGAATAAGTCAGTGTTCTAACCGGGTTGAATGCTGACGCAATGGTTGTGGAGTGCTGTCTGAGGTAGGTTGATATCTCTGAGTAAGAAAATGTAGATATCAATCCCCAACGCAATTGCACAGATACCAAGACAGAAACAGAAAAAAATAGAAATGCCTTCAAAACATTTGGTTGCGCTTTTAACTATTTAGACTTTTTAGAAGATAAAGCCAACCTGTTCGAGGGCTATGATTAATTTGTTCTGGGTACTAACCAGTTGAATACCCACAGGTCTGGAAAACATACAATGGAAATGATGAAATACCAGGAATTGGACACATGACTTCTGCTTTTTGTCAACTGTCACACTACATATAGGCACACACACACACACACACACGCACAGTCCCTCCCTCAAACATACATACACACACACACACACTCCCTCAAGTGCAAACAGATACACACACACACTCCCTTTAAAATGTGCACACACACTTCATAATGTACTGGGCAACCCTTGAGATGTGCTACAGGTAACCATGGTAACAAGTAACCGCTCAACAGGAAGAAAAAAAACACGCTTATTTACACACTTTGATTTATAGATCCGGCCTCTCGCCTCCTGTAATGAACTTGCGGTGTGTGTGCACATGTGTGAGTGTGTGTCTTCAAGGATTCAGCCGGTTTGTTAAGACCCCAGGTTAATTGTTGACACGGACACATGTCGAGATGTAAATACGCTGGCATTTTTGTTTAACTCACCTTCTCTGGCGGTGGAAGGCAGTTGGCCATCCATTGACACCCACTATATCCCAAGTGAGCGTTCAGCAGGACTCATTGCTGTATCTTTGTGTCGTTCAACCAAAACAAGCGCATACAAACTGCACTGGCTGTATTCTCCAACAGTGCCCACAAACAAACAAATCCACAAGTTTAAATCCTGTGTTTACACCTCAATGCACACGCTTATGGACTTAGATACTGAGGCGCAGAGCGAGAATTCTGTGTGAAGAAAGTGGCTGTTCATAATTCGGAATCATATCACACGGCCTCAAACGCTGCCACAATCTTCACACAGAACTACTGCCCCCCACCCCCCACACCCCATCATCTGTTCAAGACAAGTTCATCCTTTGATATGGAGATGAGCCAGCCTTTAAAATACGGTCATAATAACCAAATATTCAAACGGCGGTTCATTAACCCTCAATGTATTCTCCAGCCTTCAAGGGGAGACCACACGACGCAACTGAGGACAGGGAGAAAATGAGGAGGAAGTAACAATCGCAATATCTGCACAAGGATATACACAAGTGCAGACAGAGAGTGGAGTGGATTGACGCCGTCTATCTATTCTATGCACTAGTCGTACTAGTCATCGAGCTGTTACATCTATCCTAAGCGACTTAAGAGTGAGTGAATTCAGATACATTCATTCATACGTTCATTCGTTGGGATTTGAACCTAGTACCTTTTGGACTGGGACCTTTTGGAACCCCCCCCCCCGATTCTGAGTGTCTAGTTGCTGTCTTGGATCAAGCAAGATGTGGGAGTTAAGAGGGAGTGCATGTGGGCTTCATGAGTGGGTCTGCAGCCCGGGGCAGATAAGGGCTGTGCACATCCCAGACGTGATGCTCCTCTCCTGGCTTCAAAACGCTGCGAGTCATCCTCACGCTCGTCATACAATGAGGGCGACATTCATCATCATTAAAGTCTTCTCTTAACTTACTCAAGTGTTCATTCTTTATGGCTATTTATTGATAATCTCATTTGAACTTCTGCGACGGATAGGTCATCTCTCTTCACTCTTAACTCGTTACCCAGAGGAGACGTTCAGACTGCATCGCAGAGGGAGACTTTCCCTTCTTTGACTTTCACTTCTTTTGGAATCTGCTTCTTAATGAATGAAGCTATGGTTGTTGAATGTGTGTTGTCATGTTGGGAAGTTGACGGCTCACTGCTAGTGAAAGAGACAGGGATCTGCTAGGTGAGTGGAAGGGAAACGCTTAGCGTCCACTTGGGGCCAACATGGATGCATGCACACGCGTGCTTCAGCAGTCATCTTTATGCATGACCATGACCCATCTGCATGCACTACAAAGCCTCGGTGTGTGTGTGTGTGTGTGTGTGTGTGTGTGTGTGTGTGTGTGTGTGTGTGTGTGTGTGTGTGTGTGTGTGTGTGTGTGTGTGTGTGTGTGTGTGTGTGTGTGTGTGTGTGTGTGTGTGTGTGTGTCAGAGAGCATGTACAAGGGTGAGAGGGAAAGGTTGACAGTGAGAGAGAGAGCGATAGTGTGGTGTGGTCCGTTAAGAAAGAGAGAGGCTGAGATAGAGTGCTTGCGTGTGTCTGTGTGTGGACACCAGAATTTCTGTGTTTGTGTGTATCCTAATGCGTGTGTTTCTGTGTATGTGTGTGCGCATCCTCAAGTGTGTGGGTTTATGCGAGTGTCCGTGTGCTAATCCCAGTGTGTGTAAGTGTGTGTGCGTGCGCGCTCGTGCGTGCTTTCATGCGTGCTTGTCTGTGTGTGTGCACCTCTCTATAGTGCAAGTGATGAACCCCCTATTTCTGCTCGAATTCGGACACTCAGATTAAATCAAAGCTGATTTTGCCTTCACTACCCCTTTAATGGCTCTGTGATTTTGAGCGGCATAAACACACGTCGTCTCTGGGTCTCAAACACTTTATGCTGGACGAACACAGGATACACGGCCCAAAGGAGACCCCTTTAATACAGGTCCTACACACACACGCACAACCACACACATGCCACACACACACAAACTAAAATATAAAAATTGGCTTGTTTAAAGCAGTGAAGCACAAACAGCGGGGGAAACAGCGCTGGATGTACTGTCTATTACATTTCATTGGAACAAACATTATTATTATTTATTTTTTTGAATAGAATTAAATAGAAGCTGTTCATGCTATCGTTTATGTTTTATTTTCATATGTTTTACTACCTTGGATATAGAATGTGGTGGAATCACTAATTCATTATTATTATCCAGTTCACATCAAGAAGAAAGTGTGAAATGATTAATACATGTAGTGATTAATATCAGTAGACCAGAGGAAACGCATGCGCGCACACACACACACCCTTAAGCAATGAACAAGCAAGCACTAAGAGTACTCACTAACACATGTATTGAAACACACACAGCAGAAATTGAATCTGAAATATCTAACTAATAGCAAACAGCACAAACAGAAACACACTCACACGCGGAGTTTATCCTGGACTACATAAATCCCCTGTCTTGGTACTAAGAACACGGATCAACAGGCATCAAAGAACAGAAATACGCCACATGTTTCTTCGACCCCACAGACCGGGAATGGAACAGACACATTGTAGGGGAGAAGAACTCAAGTCAAAACAAAACAAATACAGAAAACTGTGTTGACATTTCCCCACCTCTTCCTCACGGGCCATGCTTCCTTCTTTTACGTTGCACAACACAAACATATAAAATGTTTTAACGCGAGCCGTCGGCCGGTCTCAGTTTGAAAGATAGTGGGGCGAAAAAAACGAAACAGAGCCAGACAGACGGCAATTCCACTTTCCCATTTACCACGCCAAATTCAAAAACAAGCCGTGATCTCCGTTTGATGTGTTGGTCGTGTTGGAACCCCCCCGACTCTGTGTCAAACTTCAGCCTGAAGAGACACGTTCACAACCGCCACAGGCCAGCCTCAGGCGCTCGGGGACTCGGCAACACACACACCGGTGAGATCTCAGCCTCCACACACCAGCCGCGGGACCACAGCTCGCCGTCCAGTCCACAGAGAAACGCACAGCCCTCTACCAAACACACATCACACACACACCCCGATCTTCACAGCTCACACATGTCCGACTCACCCGAGGGGTGGAGACAACTTAACGTACGCAGCACGCACACAACACACACGACACACACACACAAACACGGCTAACTTTAACTCTGTCATCTGGAGAGCAGACACTGCTGCTCCTAACGAGATTCCTCCCTCTGTAGCCTCCTCTCTTTCGTGCAGTAGTGGAGATAGAGTACTGAAGACGAGGCTAGGAAGTGGGGGGGGGGGGCAGGGGTTACTCACTGCCGAGCTTGAGGTCTTGGTCTCTGTGGGAGGGCTTCATCATGTGTCCCTCGCAGATTAAGTCCAAGAGGTCCGGTCAGCGGTAGACCGCTCTTGGAACTGGGAGATCGCACAACGGGCAGCGCAAGAGAGGGAACCGGGGAGACACATTTCAGCCGACACCCCCCCCCCCCCCCCCCCCTTCCCCACACATACACACACCCACACCCACACCCTTCTCTCCCCCCTGATCCAAGCACTGTGCTGTCTCAAGCAGCCTCCCTCTCTCTCTCGTTATCTCTCTTTCTCTCGCTCTCTCAATAATTTGTCTCTCTCTCTCTCTCCCTGTATCTTGTATGGCTCAATAATTTCTGTCTCTCATGTTACCTAAGAGACCTTCAACCTCTCTCTCTAATACTGTTTGTACCTCTCTCCCTTACTCTCAAGTCGCTCTCACTCAGTTTATACCTCGCTTTCCCTCCCCTCTGCCCTCTCTCTCTCACTCTGCCCTGTTTCTACTGCTCTCTCCTTTCCTCTCCACTCTCTCTCCCATAGTTTGTACCTCTCTTGCCCTCTCTCACTCAATCAATTTGTATCTCTCTCTCTCTCTCTCTCGGCTGTCACCGTAGTTTACAACCCTATGCTACAGTTAGACCGCCCGGCTGCATTCACACGTGCACACAGTATGCACACGCACACACACAATGTTTGACCCTTAAGAACCCACACAAGCCAACTAATGCATGAACACACATATGCATACACACATAGGCACACACACACACACACATATTCATGGAAATGGAAATGTGTGTAAATGACACACAGTATAAATAATCTCCTTTGAAGAATAGATTGGTGTAAGGCAGTTACTCCCGCCTCCTCAGGGCAATGCTTTGTAGGAAAAAGGAACCAATCTCTAACTGATATTTTAGAAATGCTTTTATTCATATTTTTCATATTTTAGAAATGCATTAGAAATTTGTGAAGTTGAAGTATATTCTTTGAGATAGTTAAGTTAAGGTATTAGATGGAAGGGTATAGTTATGGTTATGGTAAAGTTTAGCATTGAGAGAGTTACGTTTCAGTAATGTCTGTAACAGCATGATCTCATTATGAAAACCAGGGATAAGGAAGGAATACGAGGATTACATGTCTGAATATTTCCTAGAAACACATTCATACACACACACACACACACACACTAAAGTATTTATTTAAATAACAGGTCCAGCTGACCGACCCCGAACAAACAAGAGTCACTGTTCCAACACACTCACAGAAAGAAACACGCACACACACACACACACAACCTCTATACAAACCCTTCCTCTCACTCCCCTACAGCCGCATCTCCTTGACCCCTGACCTGCCCAGTACGCGTCTGTTGACAACCAATCCGTTCGTCTCTCACCTCCGACAAACTTCCCCTGCTTTACGGGACTCAAGCGTCTCCCCGTAAAAAACACATACACACCATCATTGTTCAGCGTGCACGTGACACGTGCACGCTGAAAAATGATGGTGTGTATTTGTTTTTTTGCCATAACGGTGCACGTAACCGCGCACACTGAATCCGAAGGCATGTTGGGAAAGCATTCTGGTGCACACTAGCACCGTTAAAACCCTCAAAATACCCCCGGGATTCCACCCCTAATCCGCTAAAGCATGTGACCCACAGCCACACACGGCCCCGTGCACAGAAACACACACACAAACACACACACACACACACACACACACACACACACCGGCACTCAGTCAGTTTGCACACACTCACGTGCACGTTCATGTATGCGCAGCGTTTGTGCAATGTCTGCGTGCATTGTGTGCACATTCATACAGTTAGATATACATGCGACACACATGCGGATGGTGTGCATGCGTTGCACCAGTCTGTGCGGTGCATTTGTGCAATGCACAGCACGGGGCCATGACCCATATCCACAGTAGAGTTTAGCATAGTAGCATAACCGCTTGACCTAACTAGGTAAACTAGGTAATGCTAGGTCAGGGGTTATGTTCTTCTATGATATCCTGTGGATAACCTGTGATTTGAAATTAAAAAGGAAAAGCTTGTGATTACTCTGATCGAAGCCCCCACAAAAGACAAATAATTAATAAAAACAAAGAAACCCCATTTCTTTGAAGCGCCGCAGAAACCAGTGAAACAAAAGCCAGAGGAACTATCACCATATATGGTCATAGAACAATAACCATCCCCTGCCAAGGCCGTTATAACAAAATGGCCCCTGATACAATTGAACTGTCCTCAATGGAAACTGATACGCTCTCCCAGACTGAACGACTCACACAACTGTTAAAACCCCCTTTGTTCGTTTCTTTCTAAGTTACCTAGCCAATAAACTCATATTGTAGACTAAAAACGGGGGTTTGTCCCCGGGCCTAGGCCCTGTATGGCGGCCCTCTGCTCCTGGGAAGTTATGGATGTGTTTAATAACAGAGATCCATTAAAGGGAATCTTCCTCTATCTTCTATCCATCTCCTTTCCAAAGGTGAGGTGTCTGTTTAAAGGGCTGCTGACTTCATGGTAGACATCAAACGCTGGACTCCAACACGTCTTACGCCCCCCAGGGGACAGAGGGGAGTGTGTTGGAGAGGAGTGAGTTGCAGAGTTATCTGGGTTTGACGGCCACTTGGTTCCCGGTAGAGAGGCAGGTGGAGTTCATCCCGCTTAATGAATTCAGTCACCCACACAGATATAGACAGGCTCAGAGTGTGTGTGTCCTTACATATGTGCGTGTATGTGTGTGTGCGTCCTTACGTGTGTGTGTGTGTGTGTGTGTGTGTGTGTGTGTGTGTGTGTGTGTGTGTGTGTGTGTGTGTGTGTGTGTGTGTGTTTGTGTGTGTGTGTGTTTGTGTGTGTACAGAGCCAGTAGATAATGGCGTGAATCACCCCGCCTATCATCTTACACATGCCATCATCAGCACATTCACCAAAACACATTCTAACACACACAAGCACAAACCGACACACACACACACACACACACACACACACACACACACACACACACACACACACACACACACACACTTTGGCAGCAGAATTGTTAAACAACCATAGCAGTTGAGAGATACAGAGACAGGGGGCAGCTTACCAGAAAGCAAAAATAAAGGTTCTCTAGATAAGTTGAGACCAATTTAATATAATTGACAGGAAACTACAACAATGATGTCATCACGCAGGCCTGAGCACTGCTGAAACTGGCAAACACTGCTGCGACTCCTAATCAGAACTACACAGAACGAAAGAACAGAAGAACAGATATGTCCTTATTCAAAGAAGAAAGAAAGAGGAGGCAGGAGAGGAAAGAAAGATATAGAAATGTAAAGGAAAGCATTATTATAATTCCCCTTTCTCCCTCAAGAAGCAGGGTCAAACAAATGGTACAAAGATATATATAACAAACCATATCTTTGTACCAGTGAATAGAATTTATCCTGGAAAGGATAGACAATGTTGTCAGCTTGTCTGCTAAAACCGAATGTCAGAACCGTGTGTGTGTGTGTGTGTGTGTGTGTGTGTGTGTGTGTGTGTGTGTGTGTGTGTGTGTGTGTGTGTGTGTGTGTGTGTGTGTGTGTGTGTGTGTGTGTGCGTGTGTCTATGTATCTGTGTGTCTGTGTGTGTGTGTGTGTCTGTGCATGTCTGTGAATGTGTCTGTCTGTGTGTGTGCATGTGTGTCTGAAGTTGATGACTGACTAAAAGGTGTCAGGAAATGAACCAAATAAAAAAGAAAGCTAGAGAAAAACACAGGCAGCCTCTTGAGTCATGAGAGCAGACGAGGCCACCAGAACGCTGGTGAGAAACACACAGAGCTGGCCCTCCTCCATCCCTCTGTTTCTCCATCCCTCTACTCCATGGCCTCTCTAGAGATTCAAAATCCCTTAGTTACAAAAGAAATATGAACTGAAAAGCGTCAGGAGAAAATGATCCACTGGAGATGATCACCAGGAAAATATGAACTGAATATTATCAATCTGAAAAATATAAACCAAATAGGAGAGAATGGAGTGAGTTTCCACACGATTCTTTCTCTTTGCTTTGACTAAACTCTCCCGACAATGTTACCCCTGCTGGCTCGTATCGGAGAAACATTGACTGATAAATCAAAGCGTGACGTTAAGTACACACATTCCGGGGTAAAGTTCAGGAACAAAAAGCGGGAATTACTGATTGGGGGAGCGCTCGCGTTGAGCCGCCACAATGTCACTCATTCAAAGAGACATAGCGGTTGTGATTGGCCGGCTGATATCACTATGTTACAAACAGGGAGTGACATCATTCACCTGGCACCAGTTTGAACCAACAAATTACAAATCGAACGGCTGTTTTCGCTGCCGTACACATTGATAATAACACTTGGTTGATTACTCTTTACGGAATTATATTAATGAAATAACTTGTTTGCATAGCAATTTTATTATTAAGGTAATCAATAAAGCTGTGTGCTATAAAGTTTAAATACTTAGTAAACTGGAAAAAACACAAATGTAGAAACAAACCCACACACAAATACATATGCGTATAGGTTCAGAGATACACACACACACACACAAACACACACACACACACAGGCCCCCCAAGTGTTTCCTACCTTTGAGCATGATGTGGGTGCTGCACCCCAGGCCCGTAGGGCTGGATGAGGAAGAGGAGGAGCTGAAGGAGGAGGAGGTGGAGGAGGAGGAGCGAGAGCACAGGGCGGACGTGGCCTCCAGCAGCGCTCCACCCAGCAGGCTGCTCAACGCTGTGTGCTGGCCCACCGCACGGTACCACCTGACACACACACACACACACACACACACACACACACACACACACAGACACACAGACACACACACACACACACGGTGACTCCTATTACATGAGTCTCAATCTCATTGGATGTCAAGTAGACTCCACAGTGCATTTCAAGGCTGGGAGAAGAATTATGTCTCATGTGTTTAAGTTTGCACAAATTGTATCTAAAATATTAAAGACAAAGTGAAGAAGTGAAGTTTATTGTGTAGTGTGATGGAAAAATAATCATCATTTTAGCTGTGTGTTAATGCATAGGTTTGTGTACATTCAAGGAGCAGCTCATTGGTTAAAGCAAGCACAACAACAACAAACACTTGAAGACCACTGACCTGGGTGACTCTTCTGGGCCTAACGTGGAGCAGAGGCCCAGGCCTGGGAGCTCAAGTGATGGCCAAGCCCCACGAGGACACCTGCAGCCAGGGCAGGCCAGCAGCAGTTTCCTGGCGGGGTGGAGGAGGTGGTGCTCCTCTAAGGGCTGCACATGGTTTAATACCTGTAGGAGAAGGGACACTTCAGATTAGAAACAGCCAAGATAAGTGTTTTATGTGTGTGTGTGTGTGTGTGTGTGTGTGTGTGTGTGTGTGTGTGTGTGTGTGTATATGTGTGTGTGTGTGTGTGTGTGTGTGTGTGTGTGTGCGTGTGCGTGTGCGTGTGTGTGTCATGTGGAAGATATTTCTTGGATAATATAAGAAATGTGTTGAGCTGGACAGTTTGGTGTGTAATGTGTGTCTGTATGGAAAATATTGAGGAAGTCATCGCAGTATGTATCATTTACGTGAAATATTCCTGTCCATGCTCTTGCATGAGCCAAACCCAATAAAGTTAATCATCTAAAATGTATTTTTGCCAATTGGCTTGAAAGGTCGGCTTCTTTGGACAATGAACCACCATTGTACAAAGTTTGGTTCAAATTCGTAGCAAAAGAAAAAACAAAGACTCTTGAAGCGAAGACAAAAAGCCCTTCCGAGACCGGCGAGCCGCGAGTTGTTTTGGGAGCACATCAGAGTTCCGCTCTTCCTGTAAGGACCTGTGACAAACCCAACAAATGGCTTTTATTCTGGTGGTGGGCCATTAGGGGAAGGCTTTGGCGGTGGAGTAAATGGGCTGCAGAGAAGGGACTGGGGGACAGGAAATGATGTCGATGCAGGTGGTGGGAAGGGAGGGGGGGGGAGAGGAGGTTTAAACCGTGTCTGATGAAAATACAATATACTTTGGGAGACGATGACAATTGTGTTTTCATCTCTTTTGACGGGAATAGAAAATGGATCTCGGAAGAAAGAGATCAAATAACGATCCATCCCGCAGTCTGGTCCTTATCTTCTGCCTCTCCTCTTCCCCTTTCCCTTCATCCTGATATGAACTTTACCTATGATTGGTCCGTTGCTGCATTTATCGCTCTATGAATCTTTTCTCATTCTTTCTTATCAAAATAATAAGACATTCGATTTATATAGTGCTCTTCTAAGTACTCAAAGACACTTTCCAGAGTGAACACAAAAATATATCATTTAACGTATAGTATAAAAATATTAAAAAAGGAGGAAGGGGAGAGAAGGGAAGGAGGTCAACACCTCCAACGACGTCTTAGCCTCTCTTTCACTCTCCTCTTCTCCCTTAAACCTCTTCTCTCACCCCTCTTACTTCTCTCTCCCTTCCATTTATCGCCTTCTGTCGCTCCTTGTATCTCGCCCTCCCTCATGGTTTCCATGAGGGAGGGTCTGTTTTTTGTATTTTTTTTATTACTTGTATCTATTTATTTAATCGTATTGTCTCATTACTTATTCTTCCTTTGTCTCAGCCACTGGTTTGCATAAATGCTTTCATGTTTTTTGTGTGCTGTTTATTCGTGTAAAGATCTTTAAACGAAACAGCTTTTGATTTGAGAGCTCTCTCTCTCTCTCTCTCCCTCTCTCTCTCTCTCTCTCTCTTCTACGGTCTCCAGTGGCCGTCGACATCTGACAGTAGCCAGGCCCTGTGCAGGAAACCCATCCCTGTGTTTGTGTTTGTTAATCTACGCTCGCCAGTGGACAATTCATTTAAACAGGAAGCTTATGAAGTGAGTTGCCGTTGCACTGATCGGTATGGCGATAGCCTCCATCTCCACGTGCCGGATTGCAGCTCTCTCTCTCTCTCTCTCTCTCTCTCTCTCTCTCTCCCAAACAAGCATTAGATACAGGAAAGTAGTGATGGAGAATGTGCATAAACTATGTCTCTAGATTACAATGTATGAATCTCAGCCATAGGATAGTCTATTGGCTATCGTAGGGGTCCGATCCCCCTAATGTCGGCGGTCCACCTGTTGGGAGTCTCTGAGGCCGTACCCCCTGCCCACTGTGGGCTGGGAGTCGACCCCCTGAGCCCCGTGTTTCCCCTCAGTCTCGGGGAGGCTGACGGACAGCAGCAGGGATGTTACTCACCAGCCTGACTCACACTCATGCACATAGTGTGAATTCTGGCGACCAATAACAGAGATGGAGTCAGCGCCGGCTCCGTCCAGGGAGGGGTGCACGCTGAGCCCTGCCTGGCAACAGCCCCTAATTCTGAGGGAGGATTATTGAGGGGGGCCCCTGGCTCCGCTGAGGGGGCCCGCTACACAGGGGCTCAGATCTGATGGACTTTACACTGGAATGTGGATATGCAACGCACACACACACTGTAAAACACACACATGCAGACACATACACACACACTATAACAGGCAACGCATACATCATGCATACTTTTAAAGACAAACACACACCCACACTGAAACATACACTCACACATGCTTAAATAGAGACACACTCTAAAGTGAAGCAAATGCACATGCACAACATCACAGTCATACACAATTAAAAACCCACACAAAGTATTTTAACTGCCCGGCACATCATTCAGTATTTCAAGACAGAGGTCACATGATGAAGGTCACATGACACAACACAGAACAGCTGTCTCTGACACGCCAAAGTGAAAAGGCCTGTTTGTGTGTGTGTCTGTGTGTGTGTCCGTGTGTATTTCAAGAGCACCAAATGTTGACTCAGGTGGGTGCTTGTGTGTGTGAATGTACTTGTGTTATGCAAGGCGCACACACACGCGCACACACACACACACACACACACACACACACACACACACACACACACACACACACACACAAAGGAAACCATGTTGCCCAACTTGAGACAAACACCCAGAGATTTCACCCTAGTCTATTTTAAGAAGCCAGACGAAAGGGTTACAGAGGCGTGGTATACATGTGTGCACGTGTGTGTGTTTGTGTGCGTGCATGTGTGTGTGTGCTTGCTTGCATTTCAAGAGCTCGGTTTCCCTCTGTTCATTTGCTTTGAAATGTGCCCCATATTATGTACATGGGTACAGATATTAAAAGCATTATATCGCCTTCATCATTGATATAGCAGTATGTGAATGTGAATGTGTGTGGTCATTTCAGATGACCTTTCACCTCTGAGGTCACTGGGAGAGAGTTCACCATTACTGCTCTCCGGGCCACTAGCCCAGTAACACTTCATGCTGGAGTAGAGTCAGTAGAAATGTGTTTAAGGACAAAATTTTTGACCGAATTATAAAGTCTATCAAGATATTCCTTAAACAATGTTTGTAAATTACCAACAGAAAGAGAATATATTTCCTAGAAACAACCTGATGGCTCGCACATACAGGCATTTATTTATGCCCTTGTTGGTTGTCTGACTAAAACCGTGTGGTACACCAAAGTGTTTGTAATATTGTGATGTATCAAACTAAATAGAATCGTGATGTGGTATGGAATGAATTATGAATCCCAGAGTTCTTGCCAAAGCCTTGAAAATGTCACAAGAAAGTCTAGCATGGAACGGCGTGTTGGTGGTTTCAGGTCCGTCCGTCTGTCTGTCTGGTTCCCACACACCCATTGATAATGGGCACATGGAAAGAAAAGAATACAGCACGATATCCCCGACAAAACAAAACATTTAAACAATGCTTCCATCGATACAATACCAGGGAAAGGCATAGAAGGAGATGGGGTGAGAAATGGAAGAGGAGGTGATTGAAAAGATGAAGAACAGGAAGAAACAAGGAACGGAGGAAGAGGGAAATAAAGAACGCAGAGCAGAGGAGAGAAAGAGGAGGTTTAAGGTAGACCGTCACAATGGGCTATTTTCTATTAGTATATGCTACACGTGAACCTCCTAAGATGGCACAATTTGATTGGTTCGTTATCTCGGGATATTGGGCAATATCCCATGATTCCGATCTCAAACTCAGGATATTGTTTTCATCGCAAAATGTTGCATGACGGTCTTCTCGTCACGCTCATTAAAACAAATAAACCGCTAATAAAAACAAATAAATCCCGGAATAAAGTGTAATCTTTATTTATCGAAGTGTTCACGTGTAGTATATACTAAAACAATTATTCACTTCGCCTTTGGCGAATAATTGTTAAATATAATATAAGAGAATAGAAAAGAAGAGAAGCTTTCATACGTAATAATTGTGGTCTTTATCATCAACTTAACCCAAAGTGGACTAATGGAGAATACAAATCCTGGAACGACGACAATGGCAATGGCTTTTCTGCACACTTTTCACGGAAGCAGTAAAATGTCGCAACACGCATATCGGGCAGAACTCTCATATCAGAAGAGAACCGATTGGGACGATTCCCCTTTAAGAGAGTAACAGACGAGAAAGGAGAGTAAAGGAGGGGAAGGAGGAAAGAGGTGGATGAAAGGAGGAATAACGAAAAGAAGAAGAGAAAGAAAGCACTTATTGACTTAAAGGAGAAAGGAGAGAAAAGGAGTGATGAAGAAGGAGGAAGAGTGACCGAACGACCTAGGCATTGTGTTCCAGGTATGGATGTCTCCAACACTCTCAGCGCTAATGGACTCTGTGACAGGTCAAAGCACCACTGAGCATGCTCCCTGGCCACCCAGGGTGTCGAGAAGGCCCCGGGAGCGCTGTATTCACTGCACCTCGGAAACCGGGAGGGGTGGAGCTCTCCTCAATACAGGTGTTTTATGAGCCATCTCTGGCATCTAGTGGTGTGTTGGTACACAAGCAATACTATCAACGAATGTACAGCATTAATAAAACACACACACACCCGAAACCAACACCAATAAAACCACACTTTTATCCAAAGCGACTTACAACCGTAAACACATTGACGGCGTAGTCAACCATGCAAGGCGACAGCCAGCTCGTCGGGAGCAGGGATAGGACACCGAACAGGGATCGAACAAGCAACCTTCCGGTTACAAGTCAACCAGCTCTACCTCCTGAACTAAGCCAACAACACACAGACACACGCATGTCCACCATAGGTAAGAGTTTAAAGACCTAACCGTGATGCTTTTCATTGTCCTGCTGTGATTGGTGTTTAAGTCAAACTACAACGTACTCATTTCAGAAGTACCTGTTGCAAAATAAACCGTCTAATGATCCATCGACTGCAACTTTAGTGAATTTTTACGAACAAGATCGACACACTTTCAAACAGACACATAAACACACACACACACACACACACACACACTGCATGCCAATGTAAATGTTCCTCAGCAGAGCTGAGCTGTGCGGGTGTACAGCGTGTGAATGCTGCTGGAGGGATGGTGGACTCGCTCTGCACTGCACTAGACTCCGCTAATCTCTGCTATGCGTCTCAAACAAGGTAATGTTTGCCTTTCCTGCCTCCACGTCTGGCCTCCATCACTGCTCAGCCGATCTGTTTGTGTATGCTCCGCGAGGAAGGTGTGTGTGTGTGTGTGTGTGTGTGTGTGTGTGTGTGTGTGTGTGTGTGTGTGTGTGTGTGTGTGTGTGTGTGTTCCAAGAGCTGTGTTATGGTCTGTAAATTGATTGGAGCAAGTGTGTGTGTCTGTGTGTGTGTGTGTGTGTGTGTGTGTGTGTGTGTGTGTGTGTGTGTGTGTGTGTGTGTGTGTGTGGCCATATTCTACAAACATAACAAATAACATAAACAAATGACCCATGAATAACATTGTCAGTGCACTCAATAAAACTCTATTAGTTCGTTTTAGGTCTATAGAGGTATCTATATACACAGCAACTCACGGCCCTCATTTGAGACTTGATTCATTGTTATTTTCAGCGTTTGTTATTTTTTTATTAACAGCGGTTGCTGGATGGCCAATCAGGCGCATGTGTTCCCTCTCAAGGTTCCCGCTGCGCTTTGGGAAATGAACCGCCAAGCCACCCGAGAGCCAATCAAACGTGTGATATCATTTGACCAATCAGAGGTGCTGCTGTGAACCCAACTAAAACTCGAAATGAAACCTCTTCTTGGCATGATTCTATTACATGAAAATTAATTTAAAATAGCGTCTAGAAAAGGTTAGCTTTCTAAATCGAGAATATGTACTTTTAAAACTATATAAATCCCCTCCCATTCCCTGAGATCCCTGAATTTACAGGATGGTGTACCTACTTAAAGCAACAATTACAAAGTTTTCTTCCTAAACATTTTTAATAAATATGCGTTGCTTTTAACATCTATCTGAAGGGATTAAAACGTGTCCAGGGCAGTGGACAGAACCTCAACAAAGAGCCTTTGGAGGAAAACACTGATAAGGGTACAAAGTATGTTTCTAAATATTATCTGCATATTCAAAGCCAGGGAACACGGAAAGAATGCATACTGAGAGATGGGATTACTCGTGTTATCACTGAACAAGCACGGTAGAAATGACTGCATTTTGCCGTTCACGTGGCCCCTCTACTCCATATCTACAGCTTTTGTTATTTTATGACTGAACTTTCTTAATAAACTCTCTCTCTCCTCACACAGATCTGGCTCGGTGCCAGAAAATAACTGCCAGGGTTAGACGATTTATCTCCTGTATCAATGAAGGTAAAATATAAAATAACAACGGTAAAAGATGTAGTCTAGAACTGCGCTTGTAAGTGAAAAATAAAAGTATTCTATAGGTGACAGGCAAAGAATCCCACGAGCACCTCAGACATAACACTTTTAGGGAAACAGCATGGTTCGATTACTTTGATGAGCCTACAATAAAAAGAAATGTCTGGTTGCCATGGTGACCTTTAATAGACATTTCATTCCGTTCAAAATGACGATAACAATAACGATAACAGTAAGAACGAGAATTTTGTGTTGTATTTGTAAAAATCTCTGGCCGAGTACAGATTTTATCATTAAAAAAATGAATTATCGCAATTATCACTGACAAGCATTTGATTAATAACCCCCTGCAAATATTGACAAGTGTAATATGAAAGAGGAGCGAGGAGGAGGGGAGAAGGAGAAAGGAGAGACGGAAGATATGGATGGTTGATCGAAGAAGGAACAGAGGATAAGAGAAAGAAAAGGGAAAAGAACGAAGGAGAAGAGAGGAGAAATGAAAGAAACGGATGAAAGAGGAGGATTATCTTCATTCCTTGATGAATTTCACAAGAATTTGTTTTGAGCAAACACTGATTCAAACTCATAACCCCCACTTTGTGTGTGTGTGTGTGTGTGTGTGTGTGTGTGTGTGTGTGTGTGTGTGTGTGTGTGTGTGTGTGTGTGTGTGTGTGTGTGTGTGTAGACAGACTTATAGACAGACTGACAGTGAGAGCCAGTAAAAGAGACAGAGAGGGACAGAGGCAAAGGGAGTTAGTGAGTGTCAGATACAGACCTAGAGAGAGAGGGAGGTGAGGGAACAATAGGACAGATAAAATACAAAAAAATAACGAGGAGTAAGAATGAGAATTATAAAAGAAAGCTCAGCAGGAGAGAGGGATAAAGAGCAGAGAGACGGACAGAGCCTTATAGAGCAGGAGAGAAGGGAGGAAAAGACCGAGCGAGAGAGAGAATGAAAGACAGCGAGCGAGCTAGAGAGAGAGAGAGAGAGAGAGAGAGAGAGAGAGAGAGAGAGAGAGAGAGAGAGAGAGAGAGAGAGAGAGAGAGAGAGAGAGAGAGAGCAATAGAGAGTGAGAGAGAGAGAGAGCGAGCAACCTGGAACCCATTACAGCCGGAACCTTTGGGACCACCCCCCCAGCCCCCTAGTCTGAGGTCCAGTTCTCATGATGTCATACACCAGCCAGGTCGGCCACAGTGTGACATACATAGAACACACACACACACACACACACACACACACACACACACACACACACACACACACACACACACACACACACACACCAACATCCATTGACTCCGTCAGGGCTTAATAAGAAGGTTGATGAATGACTTACACCACCAAAGTGCAACTGAAACAAGAAAAACCATACTAAACTTTTCTTTCTCATAGTGATTGTTTGTGTGTGTTTCTGGAGGGGAAGCCATCATGTATCCATTGTCATTAAGACCAGAAGAATGTGTACTTCTAGAGTCATTTCTGTCATGTCCTGACCTATTTCTTAACCATCACTCTCCTACACTTTAAGAAGAATTCAATTTAATTTAAAAAAATCTCAATCCCCAATGACTTGTACATTGCGACGAGCTAGCTGTCAAGACTAGCGCACGGCTTCTGATTATACACTTACGATTAAACACGCAAACACCTCAAGGGATTTAAGTGCTGCTAGCATGGCCACTTATCCTGCGCTGCTAGACGAGAATCCACAAAACGTTCTGCTTTCTGGTATACAGGAGATGTGTTAAGAGCAAGTTCAGCAGAAAAAATATTCCTAGCAAGCTAACTAACAGATTCTAACAGCATTCTGCTGAAGCATCAACAAAATATTAGCAAAGATATTAAGAAACACATTCTCTTCAGTTTTCAAAAAAAGGAGAGAGCATATCATTTCTTTTAATTGAGTGTCCAAAAACAACAACTGTGGACATACTCACTCAATAAATGATGTTATGTGCCTCAATAAACTTTTACTTGCAGGAAAAATCCCTTCTCACTTCTAAGAGTCTTGAAGCCCAACGCAAAGCACTCCATACGTTTTACACCTGCCTCCAAATAAACACACCAACAATGAAATAACTACATTTGGAAACCACAAGGATCCTGACAGCTTCAAGAACATAAATGTCAGCATGAAATAACGTAAACAAGACAGAGGACAGCGGCATTTACTTACAGAGAGACGGGAAAAGTTGATCTATGGGAGAGGAGAAAAACACAGCCTCACTCTAATAGGTCTCAGTTAGTATACACACACTGGACTCAACTGGAGGGAGCGGAGGAGAGAGAGAGAGGGGGGAGAGGGGCGAGAGAGAGAAAGCACACATGCCCAGGAGAGAGGGAGAGAGAGGATGGGAGAGATGGTGAGGACGGGAGAGAGCACGGAGAAAACTTCCATCAGTGGAAAAGGGGTTACAAAAAGAGAGGGAGAAAGAGAGAGCAATAGAGAGAGCAATGGAAAGAGAGAGAGAGCAATAGAAAGAGGGAGACCATTAGAGAAATAGAGAGAGACCAATAGAGAAATGGAAATAGAGAGAAAGAGAGAAAGAGAGAGAAATGGAGAGAGAAAGAAAGAAAAAGAGAGAACAAGAGTGGAGAAAATAGCGAGACAGGATGCAACAAAACAAGAGACAGTGTGTGTGTGTGTGTGTGTGTGTGTGTGTGTGTGTGTGTGTGTGTGTGTGTGTGTGTGTGTGTGTGTGTGTGTGTGTGTGTGTGTGTGTGTGTGTGTGTGTGCATGTTGGTGTGTGTGTCTCTCTGCATTCTCCCCATATTAGGAGACAAGGAGATAGGACGGTGGGGGCAGGGGGGAGTCAACGTGGAGATGAGTATCAGAAGAAGGACACTTTTCACTCTGTAAACAAACGACACACACACACACACACACACACACACACACACACACACACACACACACACACACACACACACACACACACACACACACACACACACACACACACACACACACACACACACACACACACACCTGCTCCTGTAAAGGTTCTGACTCAGTTCAATCCTATAAATTGCCAGATTTAAAAGGGGTGACTTAGAGGTGGCCGATCTAAAGCTTTTGGGGGGAAGGGGGTGATGGGGTGATGGGGTGATGGGGTGATTCGGGGGGGGGGGGGGGGGGGGGGGGCACGGGCCTTCCCACCCCTGGACACGCCCCTGCCAAGAATCAAGGAGCAGGAAATAGTTTTTGAAGATTTCTACAAAAGATATGACAGTTATGGGCAGATGAAACGTGTCTCATTGCAGATCAGGGAACAATATCTGACCCACGTTTCAGTCAATGCTCATGTTACTGTGCTTCTTCATTTCTTCTCAAGTATGACATTTTGTCATTGACTACCACTAGATATATATTCTAGTATTCATTCATTTTTACATTTATGGGAGATGTTACGTTTTGTTGGCAATTAGTAAACCTCCCCTTGCTCTGTGTAAGACGATATCAAACCCAGAAATGGCTTTGCTGTTAATCACACAGTACAGCAGACTTTATTAGTACACTATATTGGAGGTGCATCCGGCAATAATCCATCCATGCTTGGATCATAATTAAAACTAAACCACAAATCGGTTTTATGGCTCCGTTATGGCTGCCCCGTTTACGAGGTCCGTCCCCGCCCTCCCATTGGTCAGAGTGTCGACTGTTTGCCCAAAAGGACCCCGAGGGGACGAGGAGGACGCCGGGCAATTGATCCGTGTTGTTAGCGTGGCGCTGGCCGGCGTTGCCATGACGACGGCTGATTAAAGGCCTTCGGGCACTGAGGCTTTTTGTCTCTAAGCCGCCTCGCCAAACAGCCCTCGTTGATTCGCCTCCTTGATGACGCAACCCCCGGGAGCACACGGACACCGCACTCACACACACACACACACACACACACACACGCACACACACACACACACACACACACACACACACACACACAGACGTGCTCAGCACGTGTGTAAGACAGAGGGGTTCTAGTCAGGATGAACCCCAGGGGGGGCAACCGAGCCAAAGTCTAAAGCATAGGTGAACCAGTGGTGGATGATCTGTTGCGTCTCTTCCTCCACCAATCCATAATCTGTTAAATGAGTAACACACTAATTCTCTTTCTGAATTCATGCGTCTATAGATGGATACATTTGATGTGTCCTCAAAGTGAATCCATAAATGAATCCACAATCAAATCCATGTTTGTTTGTGGGTTTGGAACCGTCACACTGTTGTTACACAGACAGTTGCGGAATAAATCCACAAGAGACGCATTCTGATAATCGACAAAGACAAAGTCACGACAACAAGACAAGACTGAAAGGAGATGCTCAATTAGATCATTTGCTACATTGATTTATTTATACAGTAAACACACAAACACACACACACACACACACACACACACACACACACACACACACACACAGGCATGCTCGACCCATCACCTATCGAGGTTGCCTCGTCGAGGATGGTAATGATTGCCGGGGTTGACATCAAAAGAGGTGTGTGGATCAAAGCAGCCAGCTGCCTTTGATTAGCGGTCAGTGAATGTTCAGACCTTAACGACGATCACAGAGGGGATCAAACCTCAGCTGATCCGCCGCATCAACTGTCCATTTCACCTTGATTATGGATGTGGGGGCCGGGTCCTACTGACCTCGAGTGGTGATGTATATTCAACCCCAAGTAGACCAATCAATGTAAGAAAACCAAGTGATGGTCAGGATGTTTCAGCGGCCAGGAGCCAGTTGGAAGTGTGAATGGTGACATGCTCTTATATGATATACAGTGTTGGACATTTCAAGCTTTAAGAAATATAAGTACTCACGAATATATTTTTTCTGTCTTTTATCAGATTTTACATTTTTTGGATGTACTGATGAATGTTTTATGTATTTTTTTGTCAATGTACAGGTAAGTAACTAAGTAGCAGTAATTTTGAAATACTAGACTGTGGTAGCTCAGTACTAGACTGTGGACTTTCACTTTGAAAAGCTGGAGATCCCACTTGCATTTGTGTCACTTTGGATATGTGATTCACATGTTGCTTTGACAAGCACTTTTCAAGAAAAAAAAAAAAATCCATATATACACACAGACACACAGACACAGACACACACACACACACACACACACACACACACACACACACACACACACACCTATTCTACTTCAAGAGCAGTAAAGAAAAAAGTGCCAACCGCAGATGGACCGTTTCCGTGATAAAGGGGTCGATGTGCTTGCTGCGTTCTCAAGGAGGGTTGATCCACATTCTTATGAGAACTACACCCCCTAGAGGGAAGATTTGGTGACACCATTTGTTTTGCTAATATCTTACATTTTCCAGATTAATTTATTTTAATGTATCTTCTATGTTGTGTCAGAGAGACAAGCGACTTATTTTGGATACCGAATACCATACTTTATAATTTTAACATCTATTTCATTGCAATTATTTAATTTGATTATATTACATTCAGTGAATGACCGAACGCCAGTCCACACACACACACACACACACACACACACACACACACACACACACACACACACACACACACACACACACACACACACACACACACACACACACACACACACACACACACACACACACACACACAGCTACTACTATTAACTGCTACCAGCCAGATGGCGCTAGGGAGCCAATAGGCAATGTCGAAAAAAGAACTACGTTCCTCGGTTACTTATTTGATTTACAAGAAAATAAATATTCTTCTTACCGTGCCAATTTGGTGGTGAGGACAGAGAGCTATCGGTTAGATAATGAAATGATTATGGAAGAAATACTGCCAGTGTGACACATAACAGCTTCCCTTTTCCTGAATCCACATACGTGATTAGGTTTCTTCTGAAGGATGTGGTTATCGCTTATATCAAATGTAGCAAGACCATACGATGATGTTGTAAAGAGCATTTTAAAATGTGACACATCATACAATACGGCATCGACCAAACCAAACACTTACTATACTTAACACCTGTTATGTAACAGCTAAACATAACCATCTGTAGATTTACACCTTAACCATCAATATCCTGATACTAAACTTAACCATCTTTACCTAATAGGGCTTTTACATCGTGACATCACATCACAAGGATTGCCTCAATTTGGAAGTATAGGGAATATATAGGAATGATTTTGGTAGTATTGGTATTTCTGTCATTGTTTAGCAATTTATTGTAAAATATTTTGTCATTATTGGATGACATTGTTGTGTTTGAAACTGACACAGCGTTTCTCATGCCTTGTTTCTCAGACAAGGCAAAACAAAGTTTTGATTTGCCTAGGTAACGGTATATTTACGTTTGTTAAGGATTTTACATAACTGTCATCACAAAATGGCGAGTATCGCCAACAATAGATCCTAAGATGCACCCTGATGTACAAGCCCTATACCTGAACAAAACCATCTCTATGTACACAGGCCTTAATCACAGAAGTGTAATAGCAGGGGCGAAAACAGGTGTAGCTCATTAATAATGTGTTTACCCACAATCGTTAAGAGATATAGACATGTCTTCTATGGAGCTCTTTGCAACCAGCAATGCAAATCCATGTTTGGCCCATTGAGGCCATAATATTCAATAATATCCTGCGTCTGCTAAATGCCCTAAATGTAAATTTAATATCCATCCGTTATCACTTTTTATTGAAATATAACTGTGAAACCGGACGTTTCAAAATATATATCATGGAGATGACCTAGCCAATTTTAAACAAACAAAAGGAAAAATGTATAGGGTTTGTATAATGAGAACGAAATCCCATTTCTTCCCATTGCATGACTTGGAGGAGACATGCATGTCTCACCGACAGACGGTCATGGCTGGCTGCCACTTGGTCTCCAGGCATGCCAGGTCCCAATTAAAATCATGAGAAACAGATGTGTTCACCCCTACTATTACACCTCGGACATAAAAGGCCTATACGGAAACTTAACCATGTCTTACATCACATTCAACTTACCTCCAATAAAACTGACCTAAACTCATCAATTTAAAGATAGATCCCTAAACAGATTCTACTGTTTAATCCAAACCCTAATCAGTTTTAACATATCAAAGGGGTAAAAAGCATAGTACATGTCTGTACGGGCGCTTTTGTGCTAGGTGATGTCACCAAGAAAATGTGCAGATATGAAACTGGCTGTGGGAACTTCAGTCATGACACACCCTTACAAAAATAAAAACAACACCCACACCCACATATACAAACGTGCTAGCCATGCTAGCTGCCGTTCTGAAATGGCGAATTTCATCATTCCTTAAAGAGCACAATAGGTTGTGTTTGGTTCTTCTTCCCCATCTTCGGCTCACGTTTTGGCGTTCTTCAAATTGCTTGCTCTTCAAATTCCTGACCCAGGAACCCCTGGGACTCTGCCGTATCTTGTGGTTCAGCTCAGGGGGTCAAGATTCTCCAGTGCATGCTTATGTTTTAGGTCCTGACCCATAGCGGAAGAGTCTCTGTCCTCGCCTTTCCCCACGTCATCATGAGCTGGCTCTCTCCTTCCTCTGTCCAAAAAGGGAGGGGGTCTCTCTCTCTCTCTCTTTCTCTCTCTCTCTCTCTCTCTACCCCCCAAAAAAGGCTCACTTTGCTTGCTTCTATCCTTATTACCATGACAACGATGATCTGATCATGTGTGTGACATCATCAGTTATGGCATGTTGAGCGAAAGTCTGGAGTGTTCTGAAGGGTTTGAGGAGATGGTTCACTCTCACACAGGTAAACCACGTGTTGACTCAGACATTCCTAGCCGAGCCTTAGCACACACACACACACACACACACACACAAACACACACACACACACACAAGTTTCACTGTGAATGCAGTCCTTAATTCATCTTTTAAAAAGTCCCAGTTTACTGTAATCTCCTACCACGCTAACATAAGGCGCACGTCGTCCCAGCTCACTGACCACAGCTGTTCATCAATCAGACCTCCGTCTTCTCTTCTAGAAGCCCATGTTCCTGCTAGACAGCGAGCTATCTGACCATTATCTGGGTAGTAGGCCTATATACATACACATCTGCATTTGAACATGTGGTGCTATAGCAGACCCCAGCCAGAGCCTCTTACAGGTGAGGCTCAGAACACACTGGACAGAATGCATGGTACAGTATATGATAAAGTACTGTACACCCTTCTGTACAGACTGTTGCTCAAGGGCGGGAAGGTGTTTGCAAGATTTATTGCCCAATAAAAAAAACACTAAAAAGGTGTTTTCAATTATCCTGCTAGGTTAAATGGCCTTGCTATTTGTCCAGCACGAGCAGGGGGGAGCTACATGCTAGTCAAATACAGCACGACAAATATTTTATGTCAATATTCTGTCATAATCTAATATATTATGACAGGAATACGAGGACAATGAAATCAAAGCAGAGGATATTGATAATAAACTTTAAGATAAATAAACCACAACCTTGTCTTGTCTGCAGTGAAACAAAAAGCTTGCATGTTAGAACGTGCACGCGCGTGTGTTTGTGTGTATCCTTGGGGAGAATTGGGTCACATATTTGAAATATGATCTGTGTGTTAACATATAAGTAACAATATCAGTTGAAATGTACAGTATTACTGCAACATTATGTATGGCACATTTGGAGTATGGTACATTTGAATTATAGCACAACGTTATTTTTATGTTATGTCTGGGATGCACTGATGATCAATGATGGGGTTAT
This sequence comes from Pollachius pollachius, assembly GCF_949987615.1. Classification (NCBI taxonomy): domain Eukaryota; kingdom Metazoa; phylum Chordata; class Actinopteri; order Gadiformes; family Gadidae; genus Pollachius; species Pollachius pollachius. The sequence continues at coordinate 15,805,186 of NC_136952.1, read as the reverse complement.
AGCTGCTGACAGGGATGTGTGTGAGATGGTATGTGTGTTTGCGAGCATTTTGGCATGGGTGTGATTCTGCGCACATATATTTAACTGGGACTGTATTTGAAAGTTCCTTACTTTTCCACTAAACAGGAAATAGTACACACGCCGAGTCAGTCAAACTGCATACAGCCCTTCCTTCCTGACAGGGTAATTTAAAATGTGAGTTGCCAACAAGTCATAGATAGTTAGCATGCATCCATAGGCAAGTAGCACAATCTGTGTTATTTGTTACATTTGCAGATATATAATTATTTGTTGTTTTAGTCTTTCAACTTAACCACTTTCCATTTTCTTTTAGTTCTTAGAACAGATAAGTAGGAGTACTAGCTAACAAATCGCATTTCTCCATGGCCTCTCCCGCTCATCCTCGCTCATGGGTTTGATTTAAACACGAATGATCCGTCAGTGATGTCATGAAGATAGAGACACAGAGACACAGAGACCCACTCCCAGAAATCCCCTCAGAGCGGCGATGTCATGCCATTGTCATGGTAACGCAACATGAGACGAGCCAAGCGATGACTCAGCAAATGAGACAATGATGATAAAGTGTGTGGCTCGCTCAAATCAATCATGCTCCAAAAAACAACCATAACTAATTTGAAACTGTTTGAATTTCAAACCAGTATCGAACATGACAGTTGTGGGAAATGATTGGGGATTTCAAGTGGTGCTGAAATGCATCATGGGTAGTGGAGAGGGGAAATTGCTGTATTCGCTCATTCCCTAATCTCTATATTATAAACACTATGATACACCATTATCCCTTCCTTACCATAAGTAAGGGTTAGAAAAAGGGGGAATTTTGACACTAATTATGGACTTGAAATCTATCGGGTATACTTGTATTGGTCCCATTTCAAGCCGATGTGTCAGGCGGGCACCAGGGGAATCAGATGAAAATGCTGCTATGCACTATTGGAGATAGCGCTGAAATAAGTTTGCAGTAGTTGACGACTGCCCTCAGGTTGCATTATGGGTATAAAGTAATGAACTTTATAGTAGTGAACCTGATTTGTGCACTCAGATTTCAAACAGCCCTACAAATTGTTGACGCGCCGTATAGTGAGCGAGGGTGAGCTTTCAGTCATCAAGTAATAGCAAGCCTAATAGCATGTTCTCATTTCACATCTGCTGCCAGCCTTCAATGGTGTGTGAGTGTGTGTGTGTGTGTGTGTGTGTGTGGTCATGTCTGCACTTCAACTCTCTTGGTTCAATTAGAGGGCTCTGCTTGGCCTCAAGTGGTTGAAAGAGCAAACCTTAAAACACTTCTGAGGTAGATGTAGTGTGTGTGTGTGTGTGTGTGTGTGTGTGTGTGTGTGTGTGTGTGTGTGTGTGTGTGTGTGTGTGTGTGTGTGTGTGTGTGTGTGTCAAACAAATCATTTGCTCTTTTTTTATGAGTTATGTACATTGGCTTTTGTGGCAGTTTGAGATTGAGTTTCCATTTCCAGTGTGTTTCATTCGGTAGACTCACTCAAATTAGACGCTGTTAAATTAATTGAGCTTAAATTAAAACTATGTAACAATCTGTGACCTAAAATACTAACCTTAAACTATGTGACTTCAAACCCTGTTAAACTACGTAACCTAAAGTGGCAATCTCCAAGATGTCCGTTTCGTTCTTTGCAGACACCTTTCAGCTGTACTTGTTTGCCACCGGCCTCCAGTCTGTCACGTTCCATTCATCAGCCAGCCATAGGCTCCACCACCACGGTGATACCTCACCCTGCCATAAAGTGTCCCAAACAGACAATTATTGACATGACAATCAAGATGTCCACTTTAATCCCAGCCTGGTTTAACTCCGACCCTCCCCTCCTGGTGAAGTTCCAGTCCATCGTGCCATCCCTCTCCTCTCTATAACCTTGTATATTTTGGCTCCTTCTTCGTTAGCTGGACCAATAAACACGAGGTCCACAGGAAGTCTGCAGATTCCTCCAGGAGTCAAACACACGGCTGTTATTGTAGAGACCCACCCCCCCACCCCCGCACCTAGCCAAAGGATAACTGTGTGGCATAGGTTTGGTGTGGGCGTGTGCGTGCGCATGTGCATGAGAGTGTGTGCGTGTGTGGATTCATTAACTTTGAACAAATGGAGCGAACTCAATCTCATTCTGTGAGATTTTACGGGAAATCTGGGCCAGGTCGAGTTTTACTTTCTTCTGTTTTGTTTCGGGAGCCCGGTCCGCATCCCCCGTAATTCTCTCTCTGGCATGGTGTGTATTCTGGAGGTTGCCATGGCGACGCCCAGTGCAGGAGTAGCTTGGATGATGTTTTGACAAGAAAGGGTTGGCAACACTCACACCACCACCACCCCCCTCTTTCTCTCTTTAAGAGAAAGAACTCATTATCAAAACCTTGGCCCTGGAATGACCGGATCCCCTCGACCCGAACGCTCCACAAGGCTCCTCATAAAATCACCGCACATAGTCTCCATAAAACACACTTTGGCTCAGAGAGAGAGAGAGTGTGAGTAGCTTCATATAACCGTTCATATAATCCGTTGTGGTGATTCTGACCGTGCTGCATAATGTGATACATAAAAACCAACCGCCACACTAGGATTATTATGCAGACACACAAACACACACACACACACACACACACACACACACACACACACACACACACACACACACACACTGTTCAAGACTAAAAGCACATGCTCAGACCCACACACATTGTTCAGGACTCCGCACACACTCACACATTGTACATAGATGTCCGCTGTCAAGCCTGGTTTGAGTCAACTACAACAATGAGGCCGTGCTGAGTCAACTAGCAATAAACAACTAAACAACCGCACCCTACTGCAATCCAAGTCTGTAAGTCCATGAGGACAGCAAGGGAAACTAATCGATTGATGAACTATTTGCTTTAGAATCTTTTCATTTCAACTACAAAAGTGTCTGCATTGCAAAGTTGCCAACTTTTTTCCAGAATGATCCACTGAACAGACCTGTGTTGTTCCGTGCTCCCCGGGTTGTGGTGGTTGCGGTTTGTTTCTAGTGATAATGTAAAGACAGAGGTTCTTTAGGGATCCGCAGTGTGCCTGCTGTAGGAAGACAGCCCTCAGAGGTTCACAAGGCTGGAGCCCTCACAAAACAAAAGCCCCTTTCACGAGACAAGCTGCCGGAGACCCTCAACCCCACTGGAGTCGGGCCCTTGTGGGCCAGTGTGTGTGTGTGTGTGTGTGAACTCTAACTATACTGTGCACAGTGCACGCACGTGTGTGGGTATGCATTAGTTTTTGTTAACTGAAATACAACTAAAAACAAGGCTTAATAAAAAAACAATAACTGAACTGTTTTAAGTTTCTGTTAGTTTAGTTAAGTTTATTTTACCTAAAAATCTATACAAATTATAAATAAAATGTCTTCAGTTCGTCTTTGTCAATTTGCCTTTTGAAGATGGTGGTTCATCTGGCCCAAAGTACTTTTTTTTTATTGTTTTATGTTTTGTGAATCTTTTATTAAAAAAAAGCATGCATCTGAACGAGTCTAAACTTAAAAATGTAATCAAATAAAATATGCAAAAGTATCGTGACCTTGGTATATGTGCATGTGAAACTGCGTGTCCACAACATGATTCTGCAGCGTGTTGCCACAACATCCTACCTTGACATGTTTGACCCCCACAAAGCGACGCATTCCTCTGCAGACGTTCAGCCTCTCCCCGTCCCCCCGGAGCCGCTCCAGGACCTCCCAAACCAGCTCCCTGACGGGCCTGGAGGTCTGGTGCTGGACCACCTGCCACCAGACCTCTGTGGACGGCCGGCCCGAGGGCAGGGCCCGCACAATGGCCCTGGTCCCCGTGCAGACGGGCTTGGAAACCTGGGGGGAGAGAGAGGGCCTGGGTGAGTTCTCTGGGGAGAGAGGGACGGGGTGAGGTCTCTGGGGCGGAAAGGGACGGGGTGAGGTCTCTGGGGGGAGAGGGACGGGGTGAGGTCTCTGGGGCGGAAAGGGACGGGGTGAGGTCTCTGGGGGGAGAGGGACGGGGTGAGGTCTCTGGGGGGAGAGGGACGGGGTGAGGTCTCTGGGGGGAGAGGGACGGGGTGAGGTCTCTGGGGGGAGAGGGACGGGGTGAGGTCTCTGGGGGGAGAGGGACGGGGTGAGGTCTCTGGGGGGAGAGGGACGGGGTGAGGTCTCTGGGGCGGAAAGGGAGAAGGGGGCTCAGGGTTCGAGATGGTTTTGGGGATATTTTTGCCAAATCCAACATAGTGGAGTGGAATTCTCATTACATTCCCACATTACAATAAAAGGGGTCAAATACAATTGATTAACTACATTAAAAAAAAGAATAAATAAGTACAAATACGACGGTATGATAAGAAATAAAACAGCAAGCAAGAAAGAAAAAAGGAATGAAGGAAGGAAGGATTTTCTTGAGGAAAACACAAACCAACTAAGCCATATGCGCAAGAAATGCAGGAGAAAGAAGAAAATACCAAAACTAATGAAAAACAGAAAGATTTGCTGGTGGAAAAATGAAAAGAGTATAAACCAGTTGCCATTAAATCGCTTTGATATCCTTCCTGTGATCAATCACCTTCTGGTTGTTCTTGAAGAACCGCCTCACGAGAACGGTGGAGCGCTCCTTGCGGTTACGCACAAACGGGCTGTCGCCCTCGGGAACCACCCCTTCGTCCTCCTCCCCCTGGTCGTCCTCCTCCTCCTCCACCTCCTCCTCCTCCTCCCTGCCCCGCGCTGCCGGCAAGCACCACGGCTCCTTGTCGAGGGACAAGCGCCAGTGGTGGAGCTTCTCCAGGGAGGTTTTGCCGACCCTGGGCCTTCGGTTCAGCCTCTCCAGGCTGGAGTAGCCGTCCTGGGGGTGGTGGTTGTGGTCGTGGTGGAGGCATTGTGGAAGGGGGGAAGAGAGGGGGGATGACACCCGGGACCCCGGTTCACTAGATGGGCCGCTGGGAGACTGGGGCGGCACGGGGGAGCCAGGGAACTGTAGGGTGATATGTCATTATGATAACAATACTACATGGTATTGTCATCATGCATTTCCAGACTCAATGGCACAGAACAATGGCAATGCATTTCCAGAACAATGGCAGCAAAATACAAGAGAAATCATCAAACACAATACAAAGTCTGGTTTAAAATGAGAAGTGACGAGAAGTGACGAGGCAGAAAGAGTGTCAGAGTTGAGGAGGGTTAGATGTTAAAAGCTATTTTAAAAATGTTGTTTTTAAGTGATGCTTCGAAACACGAGGGAGGGGGAGTCAAAGATATGACTGTGGAAGGAGTTCCAAAAAGGGATTGTCACTGTTGTTTCATTGCATACCTTAGTATGGTGAAAATAAAATAATAAATTAAGGCAAACATTCAAATGATTAAACGTTTGAAGGAGCATATCACCTAGATAACTCCATCATCATTCTATGTAAGTAGGAGGTACATTTTAGAGCTATTCAAGTGAAATTTGTTGAAATGGCCATCCATCAGCTAGCACTTACAGAAACTCTCCACGCCTGCCTCCTGTATGAACAATTTCGATTTTAGACCGCTTCCAAATTAAATTGTGACCAATCAGGACTTCTCTTCCCTGATTGGTTCAGGGTCTCCAGCTTGCCTGCCAGGTATGTTAAATGCAAAACTATTCAATGGCAGAGAAAATAGGGAGGGCAGCCTCTTTGGATGTTTTTAGTTTCAAATTATCTCAGTTGAGTTGCTCTCTTCTGCTCTCTCTCTACCACTCTTGAACGTAACCTGCAGCACCTTTCACATCTAGGTTGGTGGATTAATTGTTAACTGATTAATTCTGACCCTAAGGTCAGAGGTTGACACATCAACTTTGACTTAGAAACAGCAGTCACCAGATACATAAAAGGGAGCATGTTGGGTGTTTATACATTATTGACGGACGACAGCTAACCACTCAATGCACTTTGGGACGTCATCTTTTATGTTGGATCAAATGAGGGCTGTAAAACCTCTTGAGAGTGCCTCTCTGGCCTAAAGCAAACAGGGAACTTGAGAATGAATCAATGATTGGATGAACGAGCAAACCAATAACCCCTTACATTAATACATACAGGTCTGATAAATTAAACACTCTCCGGAAGGAAAAAAGGAAATGCAGCACTTACAATCGATTTCTGCTTTGGTATTGATCCCCTGGGCTTTGATTGGTTTCAACCTTGCTGGTTGCTAATAGTTTCTGCTGGAATTCAATAGGTGATCCATCTGAAGGCATCAGGAGGCCTTGTTGCATGCATCTCTAAGTCATTGAGCTTCCTGTCAGTCCATCTGCCCTCTGTTATCTTGGTTCAACAAACCCCTGGTTTAAAGGTTCACAGCCTTCAATATCTGATCGGCAAGAATCCAAATGAACTAACATTGATGTGTTTCTACCCTGATGTAACCCTAACCCTAACACTAACCCTAACCCTAACACTACAAACACTCAGGTCTGTGCATTGTGATCTCATAGTTTCCCTGGCAGTGTCCGTAATGCCCCATTGACTCTGGCAGTGACTCTGCCTCTACTCCACAGGCAATCTAGGAGCCAATGGAGTTTTCTTTTACACGGTGTCCGCCAAACCACTCCGGGCCCGGGTAATTACCTTGAGGGATGCCAGCATGAACGCGGGCAGGCTGCTGCGGCGAGTGTGGCGATGGAAGTGCTGGGTCGGTCTGGATCGTGGCCTATTATTGGCCCTGCAGCCTCCGACGGCAGGGCTTACGTTAGACAGCGGGCTTCGATTGGATGCAGGGCTGTGGGCCGGACCCATGTGGGACTTAGTGCTTATGTTTGACCTGCGATTCGGATTGGATCCAGGACTGTGGTTACAGTTGGCATGGAGGCGTGAAACCGGGCAGGCACAATGCACAATGTCAGCTCTCTGTCTGGCGGAAGCCCAAGCTTCATCATCATCATCATCATCATCATCATCATCAAGTACATCCAACTGGCCCAAGGGGCTCTCTGGTCCTCTCCTAGCTAGCCTGGCCACCCCACCACTGACTCCCTTCATGCTCTGCCCAGGGGGAGGTCTCCCTGTGGCTCTCTCTCCGTCCAAGAACGACCCCTCCCCCTTGGAGCTGGCGTGGTCGTACGAAAACGTCCGGTACGACCGCGGTGAGGGCCTGCACCAGGTGTCGCCGTGGTTACAGCCCACCTCGAACGCCGGCGGTCGCGGCAGCTGCTCAGAGTTCCGCCGGGACCCCAGAGGGCGGTTGACTCTGCGGAGGTGGGACGGAGCGGGGGCGGGCGGGGCGGAGGCAACGTGTGCGCCGACCTCGGAGGACCCGGGTCCTCGCTCCGCCTCCTCGGTGGCCATCTTGTGCCCACGCCTCTCACCGCCGTCGGTTGTAATCTGAAGGTGGGATCAGCGGTCAGTCGCCCTGCATCTACCAATCACAAAGCAGGAAGTCAATATTTGGTTTAAGATCCAATTACATCTATCAAGTGTTCACGGTGTTAGTCAGGGGTTTAAACGTTTATGCTGCGATGAAGCTACAGGGGTTACCAATGGGAACGCAGCTTAAAGGGATACGTTTATTTAAAACTAAATTGATAGCCGACCTACTTAAGTTGCTCGATGTAAGGGAATGGAGGGTCAGAATTAAAAAGATAAGTTAAGATGTTCTTGATTAATCCCAGACAGAACATGTGGGTGTCACATAAGTAGTAAGAAGACAGTAATAAGACAGTAATCTAAATGTCTAAATGTAATTTAAATAATTGAAAAGTGATTTACCAATTTTAAAATAAATTAACACCCCTAACATGTAGTCATGGGTAATATAGATACAATCACAAACCAGAAGGCCTATAGTTCTGAACAAAACATTCACAACATTAATGCATCAATATGCATTACCAAAATGCTGATGCACCATGAGAAATATAACTTTCGGAAAACAAATAATATGTTCCGTTCCTAAACACTGACTCCTTAGTGTCCGGGACAGTGTGTTCAAACAACATTTATGCATTTGTTTTGCAAACCCTGTGTGTGTGTGTGTGTGTGTGTGTGTGTGTGTGTGTGTGTGTGTGTGTGTGTGTGTGTGTGTGTGTGTGTGTGTGTGTGTGTGTGTGTGTGTGTGTGTGTGTGTGTGTGTGTGTGTGTGTGTGTGTGTGTTTACTCACTCGGCTGTTTATTGGGGGTCCGGTAGCTTAGTCGTAGACCCTAATTGGGTCTGGGCATCACTCCCCTTGGAAATATCCTGAGAAAATCTGAGTGGGAAATAGACAGAATGTGGGACAGAGCAGAAGACAGATATATTAGTGGGTTTCCTTATCAAGCACCTACTATTATTTCAGCCATATTATGTTCAATATAGGGGGGAAGAAAAGAAAGAAAGAAAGAAAGAAAGAAAGAAAAGAGAGACTGCAATTAAGACAGAGCGCGAGTATGGTTTTACCTGGGGTAATCATTATTTATATATACTAATATACCATGTGAATATAAACATATAAGCGGGGTAGCCTGGCAACCATTCATAAATAGAAGGTTAATATTTTCTCTTGAGCTTTCCAGTTCACAATAAAAGTTTTACACTTAGTCTTCTGGCGAAATTGTCTGGCAATGAGGCATAACTTTTATTTTAACTCTTTCCGTTCTCTGGCTGATACAAACATTAGAATGTTTCACAATGAAATAAGTTGTTTGCCAAAAAACAGAATACGAAAGAAAGAGAAGGAAAGATTAACTTGCCCAATTATTCAGTTAGTCACATCTGGAGAAAGAGAGAAATGCAGAAGGAGTTGGATTAAAATACAGTGTGAAATACAGTGTGAAAGATGGAAAGATTGAGTCCTTTAAAGGTCATAGCCAGAGATGCTCTAAGGTTAGTAGGGATGTTGTTGACCAGTGAGACAGGACATTAGGTCAGGGAACTTCCTGTGGGGCTTTATAAACTAACCCCCCTATCATATAGGGTCAAAGGCCTTTGCTCCTTGGACTGAAAAAAGACTTACGTAGTACTTATACTTAGCTTACTTAATTTAGCTTTTAGTACAATCCCCCAAAGTACAACAGATTTTGTATCCATAGAGTCGGTTAAAAAAAGATTGTGCAAAACAGTAAACAATTATTTGTACTGATAAGTAATGTTTGTGTAGAACTGTCAAAACTGCCAAATCCCTAGAATGTTTTAGAAAGTTCTGGTAAATCGGAGCGAGACGACAGATAATCACAAACAACAACCCTAATGTTGAATCAAAGTCTCTACGGAGAGACAGTTATCAGTGACAGGAACGACTGAACACACAGAACTGAGCATGAGGACACCGCGCCGAGATTTAGCCCCGGCGGTGGTGACGGCGGTGCTATCTGGCTACTAGTTAGAACTCTGTGCAGTGCCAAAGTGTTTTGGAAACAGAAGTAAGGAAAACCCAAAAGGTTTGTGGCACACACAAGGTCTTGCTGGTGTTGTTGAAGATCATTCTTGGTTACGGTTTTGTAAATCCGAAACAGCCAACTATTCTTTCAATGCTAAGAGGACAAGTTCACCATTGACGACCCAAGGGCCGGTACACAGATTTCCTGGCAAGAACTTGAGTGTAGAGTCGAGACCCCATTATTTCACAAATTGCTTCAGTATTGAGTATGTGTGTGTGTTTGCGCACACACGTGCATCCACACATGCGTGTGTGCGTGTGTGCATGCATGCATGCTTGTACACGTGTGTGCATGCCCACGCACGTGCATGCCTGTAATTAGTAACTACAGGTACACAATAGCTTGAACCAGACTTCATACAGATAGACACCTGAAATGCCATGCAGCAAGGCAGACAGACAGCCAGGCAAGCAGAATTCCCAACATACAAACAAGACAGACAGACAGACAGACAGACAGACAGACAGACAGACAGACAGACACAGACAGACAGACAGACAGACGGTGAAATGCGCTTTGAGTCACCTTGTTACATTCTTACATAGGAGAGCTTCCATAGAGGCACGAAAGCACACAAGCACTCCATTCACTGGATCATGTAACCTTTTCCCCCCGAGTTCTATAACACTCTCCAACAGCACAACATAAAGGGCAGAGTCTGTGTGTTAAAAAGAGGCTGTGAATGTTGGATATGTTTGATCCTCAACAGAAGACATATGCCATCTCTTTCTCTCTCTCTCTCTCTCTTAATATTACAAATTATACGGTTTTCACATAATGGGCTCCTGAATCTATTTTCTTAAGTAAATATGAACCCATTTGGAAACTAGGCTATTCTGTACTCACTATTTCTGTGAGTACAGAAACAATTTCTCTGTGTTTCTTTACTAGGTCTAGGCTGTGAAAAACCAATGTATTAAAATGTTCTATGACTTTAAATTAAAGGCTACATATAGAAATAATGTGAAAACAACAAACTCTGCCAACAATTGTTAACTGTAAAAAACTAAACAAAAAAAATGATTTAAAAGAATTAAAACCAACACGGTCTAGACTGGCCACTGTAGAACTACTATATTCAAATCCTAAAGTTTTCTCTCATAGAATATCTCCGTATCATACGAATATCTCTGTAAGGTTTAACATTACCCCACTGAAGTTCTGCTGTAGCATAGGAGGACTGCTGGATCAGAGATTAGTTCTTTCATAACTTTTAATTAGTTCAATGTTTATTTATGCTTATAAGTAATATTACTTTATGATAATTATTGACTCACTCTACGGAGTTCTCACTCCAGTGTTCTGAGGCCTGAGATTCAGTGGGCGTCCTGTTAGCGGCCAAAGAGCAATCCTCAAACTTGACTCATACAAAGATTTTTAGACAAAAACATAATAAAATATATTTCAATAAGTGCAGAGACTAAAACAAACAGCTGACAGTGTTTGATCTAGAGCTCAGACAGGTTGCTCTACTCGTTTATAGATAAACAACTTATATTGTGTATGCATCAGATCGTCAAGGAAGTGTTTTGCCTGCGGGGATATTAGCAGCCACAGAGTAAACACATTAACATTGTTCACCCGAGGACTACCTGAATGCATTGAGTTTACCTGGAGAAATCACAGGGGCGTTCAATAGTGAGTGTATCCGATGGGATTGGGTCAAATTACGAAATAACATTCAAAAGGTCAAAGGTGAGTATAGGTGTGGGTCGTTAGAACGATCAGAAGGACAACAGAGTGCCCCGACAGGCAGAACAAGAACACCAGGTAGCAGAACAGATCAAGGGAACTCCAACCATAATATCACTTTACAAACAAACGGTATACGCAGTGGTGGACTCAGGGGGAGGGCAGGGCGACCGCCCCCCCTCGTGCCCCCATGGTTGAAAAAGTGCCCTCAAGAGTGGTGAATACGAGAGAAAGTGCCTTATTGGCTAAAAAATATTGGGTGCCCTCTGGTGCCTCTTCATACAATAAATTATGATGGTGCCCTGTAGAGCAAGAATGTGCCCTTTTTATTTTTTCGCCCCTGCCCTTCAAACAGTCTGAGTTCGCCACTGCGTATACGTATGTATAGTCCATAACCATAAACACATTGATATCTCTCACTGGCATAAATATACAATACTTTTAGGTTACCTATTATGTTCCATTTAATAATAGTTATATCAAAACCTAAAGCATTGTACTTCAGATGAGAATGGCCCTGGTCCAAGAAAGAATGTGGCTCAGATTTGAACATTGACCTCATGTAGCCAGCTATAGGCATGCTATTGCATGCTATAATTGTTACAGGTAGTTTCATTCTACCAGTTTCAAACTTCAGACGCCATCAGATATGTAGTCCTAAATAAAACAAAGTGACTACCAGAAGTTCGAAATTATCCAATTTCGATAGTGGACGGGCTAAAACAGGGTGTTCGATTTTCCTTTAATCTCGGATCCATCAGTTCTTCCTCGTTAAAACACAACTTGTGCAGGAGAGACGGCACAGATACTGAGCCGGAAGCCAACTACTTCAAATGGTTGGTCAAAAAAAGTGGGGTTCTTTGTCCTTTCCTAACCTTGATTCCTTGTATTTATGGAAAATGTCGATAAATACAATGCCAATTGTCAGGCGACAAAACATTTAAAACAGCTGGGATTTGCCTGAATCGTCAAAAATGTACACTGGTGTGAAGGCCACATAATGTACGGAAGAGTTAGGTTAACTACCTGTTTAACAGTAGCCAACCTACTTATCCATCGCTCCAACACAAACGCGTTACAACAATAACAATGACTATCTTTCCTTATAGGAACATTGTAGACATTCCTTTGACACACACAGACACATACTTCCCTTATCATTTGTACTACGCCTTGACTGAAGGTGGCTTAATCTGATCACACCCCTCTGTCCCCAAACACGCACGCGCGCGCACACACACACACACACACACACACACACACACACACACACACACACACAGTGAACCAGGTCAAGTTCACTGGTAAATTCACTTACCTAAAACAGGAAGTTCACGAAACCAACTCGGATTCTTCAACTTGTCTGCTACTATATTTCAGTCAACACCATCCTTTAACATTAAAGACAACAGTAGCCGCTTTCCCATGTTGCTGTGGTGGCCGCTTATTTACAGTTTACTGTCGTCCTATAGTCCAATACTATGACATTACTATGATATATATATATATATAACATTCTCTAATCTCAGGCTTGTTCCCCTGGTCTGTCTGTTTGTACTGCACAGAGACGAAGAGACAAAGACAGACAGTGACAGAAAGAGACACACACCATGAATGACATAATGGATAATGAGTCGTTCTGCAGCCAATCAGATCATGTTTTCCATGTGTATATGCACCTAGCTTTGCTGACATAAATCCTTCATCAAGTCAACAATTACAGGTAGGAACTTGAAAAACCCCACATAACTGGAAGGTATTTACTTGTCTACCATTTATCCTTTTATCATATATAGTAAATAAGAGTCATAGAGCGAAATAGGAGACACTGCAGTGGATGGCAAGCTATCCAAACCACAAACCAAGATAAACAAGATACATTATTTCGAAGATAACGGAGAAGCTCTTATTATGAAAGAGGAATCAGAGCCTCATATTTTCAAAGAAAACATCAGACCAGTGTGCCATACCAGTTGTTAGCCAACTTTGGCCAACATTATTAACATTATTACTACATTTTCCTTTAAGGCAATTTGAGTCACTTCCAAACAACATCTACAGAAAACGTCTTTACTTTACCACAGATCAGACCAAAAATTATCCTAATTTTTTGTTCTTCTTAAAGCCTTTTAACAAAATACATCAATCATGCTTTACTAAATTAAATTCAAAACAACATTTCTGAGAATAGCTTGAGGACATTTAATAATCATGCATCTTTAAAGTAGGGTGAAGAAATCTGGATCAGTCTTCACCCTCAATGTCGAATAATATGCAAATTATCATAATAAATATCAACTAAATGAGGTTCTAGTGGCCGGGTGTCACAGCATAGTTTATAATTGATTTTTCATCCAGCAATGAATGACTTCATTTTAGCATTGAATAATGTGATGCTTTGTTAGGCTACAATTGTAGGCCTACATATCAAGGTATACTAGTAAATTATGTTGCCAATTCTGGTGTCTCAAATGGATGGCACAATATCAATTGTATTGCAATCTTCCGTAACTATTATTATCGTTATTGGTGAAACAAAGAACATTAACTCAGACAACATGCGTGAAATACAAATCAAGACACACATAGAGAAAGATTAGATTATAGATCTTGTAGCTAGTAGAGATTCAGATCTTAGCATCATGGAGGAAATGACGTCCGTCTCTGCAAGGTGCCAGTTGTTTTGTACCCCTGGGGCATGTTCACAGCGTATGGCCAAATCCAACCGGCCTGTGCTTGTATTTGTGCAGTATTGCTTTAGAATACCATTGCGACGTTGGCGGGAAGAGGTGTGCAAGTTCGGGAGTTCACCTAAAAAAAGCAGACTGAACATTGTTGTAGGATAACTAGGCCAGACTTGTAAAGGGAGCCCCACCCACCTCGCCCCCTCTCCCCGAGAGATCTGGACGGGAAAGAGCCGTCACATGACTACAATAGGGTCACATTCCTCTAACGCCATATCGTTGAAAAGAACCAGTGTGGGGGAACAAGAGGGGACGTCTGGGGAGGCCCTCACATCGGCGTCAGTAAATAATGACAGAGGTTTGAGGATAATATCACTTCTAACTGAACGTAATATAAAGTTAACCAAACAACGACTTGGGGAATATGAATGATAAATAATTATAATAATAATAATAGTTACTTCATTCATTCGTTCATATAAATGTTTGAATGGGGCCTGGGACATTGTATCACCGCCAGGCCAGACAAAGCTATGAGCCAAGTTGAGTAAAGGTCATCACGCACTGAATACCGTGAATAGTTTGTCTTAACAGATACGACATGCATTACATGATACCACATCCCCTAAGACCGTCAACAAACACATCACGACCACTAAATAAATCGATTTCCTTATAAGCCCGTACCATATAAATATCATTTAAAACAAGCCATGGCAAAGAAAGCCTCAACGGTTTTAAGTGTCATCACCATTTCATAACCACAAATCCATGATTCATCGATGGTATAGGGTTTTTCCTTTAACTATTTTCCTATGATCAGTTTCTGTTTGACGTTTTAACCCTGTTTCAAATTGTACGTTTGTTTTTCCTTTCTTGTCAGATCTCTCTTGCAAATGTGTTCATAATGTGACCAAGATGGTCTAAATGAGACCAACCTGGATTTAGCAAACAAACAATCAAATAGGAAAAATGTTTCTAGTCCAATTCTACTTTTGAAGCCGCCCTTCTGTTGACTCCAACAAAGCCTAGAAGGTCTCCGGGACGTTGACGACAACCAAATCCCTAGTTCATAGGTCATGCTAATAAAGCTATGTTGTTTAATTCCCCGGGATATCTCTTAAATCACCAGGAGGGACGAGGTTTGGTTGGTAACAACAGTGCAGACCCACACCAACAGTACAGAATACTTTACATGCAGATCTGCACTACATATGGTTTAGATTAGAGGGAACCGAACAGGGAACAGGCAATGGAAACTATACAGAAAGAGACTCTCTGAGTGTGTGTGTGTGTGTGTGTGTGTGTGTGTGTGTGTGTGTGTGTGTGTGTGTGTGTGTGTGTGTGTGTGTGTGTGTGTGTGTGTGTTGACTACTAACATGGGGCAAACTGAGGCAACAATAGCAGGGATGTGTGAAAGAAAGAAAGATTTAAGAAGTGATTGATTCATGGATGAGAGAATGATGGTGGAGATTTTCCCGTTCTCACACTACATGCCAGCCTCTCTGCTTTACTTTGGAAAGACGAACAAAGCCCCGCTCTCCAATAATACTTCATAGGCTGTAAAACTGTGTCCTCTTGTCTGTTTTTCATCCGGCCAATGATGCTTCAATTTGTAATAACTTTCATCGCCGAGACAGCTCATTAGGAGAATGATGATGTGTTCAAGTCAAACTCAAAAATGTCCAGTACTAGGAATTAACAGACGGTCAAAGATGTTTTGAAGCTCATTACTTCAGAATCTTTACGTTTTAGAATTGAAGTGGCCTTTCCATTTGGAGGTTTATACTGTGTAACAAATTCCGTCATCTTGTCTGATATTAAGAAGTCACACCCAGGTCAAGAACAAATACCTCTGAATCTAGCCAGGCCTTCTTATTTCTCTGTGCCAAGTTAATGAAGTTGATATATTTAAATCCAAACCCAACAGCAATACAGTTTTGTATAATACCTCTATTGTTATCTGACCAATACCTCAATGTCTGAAGGGTTCTACCCAATACTTCAATAGTGATAGTGAGGAAACATCGCTGTTATTATCCAACAAGCTGATGACTGTTTATTCATTACAATACAAGTAGAATAGAATAGCATAACAGATAAAGGCAGCGATAGAGAGCTTAGAGAAGGAAACACCTGACAAAGTACTGTTAACTATCTGGAGCACACTGATTAGGTGCAGTCAGATATATGAATGGCTTAAAGAAAAAATAAAGAATCTTCTTCATCTCCAGCTTTAGTTTGAACTTTAAAGTATCATCTACTTTAAAATGACTAGTGAAGGTTTAGCCCATTGAAGAACTGTGTTATTGTTTTCTTTAATATAGCAGGAAATAGTGCTTATAATGTAAACAAGAGGCTCTTCACAATAAAAGTAGTATGCCTCATATAAAAGTGAAAGCCCCCTGTCACTATAAGGTGTGCTAGGGGCTTTAAAGGGGATATGATGTCATACATAGTCCCTTTTGACAGCACACTGAATATAGTGTGTCTACCTGATCATTTAGTTTGGCCAAAGCTAAAGTCGTAAGATGTTTTCAAACTAAAACTATGACCAACAGGGATAAAAGCATGCCACCGCAATATGCGGGGAATTCTGCCTATGTAAACACAACTGACCCCCTCACACACACACACACACACACACACACACACACACACACACACACACACACACACACACACACACACAGTTCGCCACGTTGTGAGTGTTTGTTAGGGTTGACAGTTAGGAAACCCGGTGTTTTTTTTATGCACAATCACGATCACAAGTGCACGTTTTACCCCCCTGTGTTGTTAAACCGAAGTTGTTGAGGACAAACCCGTTCACAAACTACTCTCCAAATAAACCACACATCTATACGCAACAACAAGTAGCAAGTCAACGTTGTCGCAGCGTTGTCGTGTTAATCGGGCAACAAGTCAGAGCAAAACTCACCGATCGGCGGTCTTCAGGTGGTGGAACGATAGGACATTATTCCGTACCGATCATCAGCGGGGACTGAAGTAGTAAAACGATCCATTCAAATTCCGCTGACTTCACTTTCCTCTCAGTTCTCGCGGAGGGAAGTCGGTGCAACGTGAACGATGGGAAACTGTTCTCCCTCACTTTCTATCCTGTCCTCGCTCTCTCGGTCTCTCTCTCTCGGTCTCTCTCTCTCTCGGTCTCTCTCTCTCTCTCTCACACACACACACACACTCTGGCTAGCCAGCTCTCTCCCCTCCCCTCCCCTCTCGCTCCCTCGCTCAGCCCTTTAGACTGAGGGTTGACTCAGAGCCGCGGACAGAAGGACAATAGCCCTGGCTCTGGACTCCGATAAGCGGCATGCAGGGCCTTGTTTTGGGGGCCTTGTGTTGGGGGGCTTGTGTCAGGGGCCTAGTGTCAGAGGCCTTGTGTCGGGGTTCCACTGTCGGGTGGCAGCAGCGGCAGATTCACCGCATTGGAATGTCCCTGGCTGTCCCTTCACGCGCTGCGACCCCGCTCCACGCTATTGTCTGGGTACCCCATGCTGCTCCATGGTCCATGGGAAACAAAAAATGTTTGATTGCGTTTTTTTTTATTATTATTTCTTTAGAACAGATTGTGCATTACTGATGATGATGATGATGATGATGATGATGATGATGATGATGATGATGATGATGATGATGATGACGATGATGCCGCCTGGCAATGCGCGCCTGTTGCCAACTGCAAGGATCTAGTCTTTCCGGTTGGTCGAGGTGAAACTGTAAGACCTTTATCCTCGGGAGCCTCCTCATTCGAGAGCACTTTTTACGCAATAGCTTCGACTGGCAACATGTGGCAGACGAGAATGGATCTATTGTGGCACTGGATCTGTTTTTCCGACCTAGTTAAAAGTCAGTTCAGCTGGCACTTAGGTAGTGCCTCCTCGCCTGCAAGCACGCCCACCAGACCGTGTGTGTGTGTGTGTGTGTGTGTGTGTGTGTGTGTGTGTGTGTGTGTGTGTGTGTGTGTGTGTGTGTGTGTGTGTGTGTGTGTGTGTGTGTGTGTGTGTGCGTGCGTGCGTGCGTGTGTGTGTGTGTGTGTGTGCGTGCGTGTTTGTGTGTGTGTACGGGAGCATAAGGGGTATCCCCGCACTTGCGTAGAGCATATTAAATACAATACGAAAAATTAAAACACGTGTACGCCTCTGGAATGGAGAAGGGGTCTCCATCCCAGCGCAGCACGACGTATTTTAATTTGACGTGTTGGAAAACGATCTTATTTTCCACACTCCCTCCTCATCCATGCTCCGCTGATGGGAAGGCTGATGCCATCCTCCAGGAATGTGCAACCTCTCCACTCCTGCAGCGTAGCGGCCCCGCACAAAATACACTCTTTCAGGGTGGAGGAGCGAGGGCGTTGGGTGGAGAAGCGGTGGGTGGAGGTTTGAGCTGAGCTGATCCAAGGGTCTTTCCCCTGTTTTTTTCCTTATTCTAGGCGGGAGTATTTGGTGCAGCCGTTCCTCAAACTGTTGTAGGTCGTTACTTAGAAATGCCATAGCCGTCTGTCTGCACTTAGTGAGTGAAATGCTCCCTCTGTCTGCACTTAGTGAGTGAAATGCTCTGTGAGGACATCAATTTTGAGTTGACCGCTCACTGGGAATCTATCTTGCATGTCTCGTGTGTGAATGACACCTCTACATGGCGTTGACATGCAGGGAGGGAGCGAGCAGAGGAAGACAGGCTTTTAATTCTCTGTCTGTCTGTCTGTCTGTCTGTCTGTCTGTCTGTCTGTCTGTCTGTCTGTCTGTCTGTCTGTCTGTCTGTCTGTCTGTCTGTCTCTCTCTCTCTCTCTCTCTCTCTCTCTCTCTCTCTCTCTCTCTCTCTCTCTCTCTCTCTCTGAGAGAGTGAGTGACTGAGGCCAATACCTGTTGACTGGACTGGTTCTGTTACACAGAACGATCTGGGAAGAACTGATTGGAAACAGTTTGGAAAAGTGTAGGCACCAGAAGAAAAAAATATTGGCAGGGCATTGGATGAACCATCAACGTCTATCATGTAGCATGATTATCAAGTAGTTCCTTATAGGATGCTGATCGGTCCGAACCACTTTTGTTTGACCAAAGGCACACAACCTGAAACCTGGTGAAGTTTGTCTCTGAGCTGCCTCGCAAGCTACTTGGGGCTGGGAGTCAAACCCCCTCACCGCCAAGCATCACCACTTTATTTGTACAACCTGTAATCCCATATGCAGTCTGTAAGGGCTTCACAGCCAAGCCCGTGTCTCAAGTCCCCTCACTCCTGAACCCACTAAAGGACAAGGAAAACTTCAAATCCCAGAGGGAGGAGGAGGGAACCTTAAGAAGAACTCTTCTATGCAAGGCTGCAGCAGTAAGCAGGTTTTCAACTAGCACGTGTTGCCCAATTGTGTTCCTGACCATATTTTCAATTTAAATTGAACTAGTTACTCTTAGTGCAGCTGGTGGCAGCTTGTTTCCCGAGCTGTTTTTTGATTGTGTGTGTGTTTTAAACATTTTCTCTGTGCAGTGTACTATCTCTTCTGCCACTTCCTGCGCCGCCGGCCCTCTTATCATCCCTCCATCCTCCGAGCAGCTCTACGTACGCTTTTTAACACACACACACACACACACACACACACACACACACACACACAGACACACACACACACACACACACACACACACACACACACACACGACACGTGTTTTCGTGCATTCTGTTTGCACTTAAAGCAAGAGTTAGGGAACATGGATAATTACACTGCATTGTAGTAATGAGTGCAGTGTGCTATAATTGCAAATTGTGGAGAATTCTCTCCCTACTGTCTGGTACCGTCGTTGGTTTTTATACTGATTGAAAGCTCAATTAAACACTGATTCTGACAATGTCTACGAATCATTTATTTTCACTTCCTTATTTAATGTATGCATGTTAAGCGCTAAAGTATTCAGCGACAAGAGGCTTTTATGGTAATTATAAATTATTGTAGGTAGCGATCTCTGGTGGTTAACTGGGGTAGTCGAAGTAGAAGCAGCAGTAGCTGTCACTACCACCGTAGGACCATATTACAGTTTTTGCCCATTGCTTGAACACGTTTTGCAAAACTTGGCTCATTGGGTCAAAACTCAACACACAATCAAATAAGACAACACTGAGAATTATACCATTCACATCTATGTCAAATTGAAACTCTGCTATCGAAACCTAACAATCCCTTCTCAAAATGTCACTAGTCTAAAACACACTAGTCTACTTTATATAAAACACTGCAGTCTTTCATGTTCACTGTTTTTATTCACTTCCACAGAAGGCATGTTTTCACAACAACCAAAAAAAATTATACTCAATGCTGTACATTGCAATACGGTACTTTACAGTGCAGTAAATTCAGTTTAAACAAAAATAAAACAAAAATACGCTACTGTACTATAACACAGAAAAACACGGCAATTGTGGGGGGGGGGGTTGGGCTTATGGATCCTCGCCTTGTGTGCCGAATCCAGCCATGGATTGACCTTCCCTCAATGTCTCCGCAGGCCTGTTTCATTGCCCGCAGAAGAGGCATGCGGGCATGTGGTTGGCGGTCCTACACGTGCCATCCTCAAGCCGAAAAAAAATCTTCCATAGGGTTTAGAAATGGCGAGTAAGGGGGCAAGTATAATGCTTCAAATTGTTTATGGTTTGTGAACCAGTTCCGGACCAACAGCTCTGGTTTAGTTAGCACAGGGTCAATCAACCTAGAGTTCAGCGTTAACTCTGTTTGTTAAACCTCCGTTCGTGGAATACCCCACTGTCCTGTTCAGCTTCATCATGAAGTGCATCTAGAAATGTGATGATATGTTGGTATGGACCTAATTTTGCATGATGGTGCAGTTACCCTCGAAGGCTTATGGAGGCACACAATGAAATATTTCCCCCGCGTTTCTCCGGGACGTGCATAATTGCCCTTTGGCCTTTTTGTAGCTGGCTGATTGGTGTTCAGATTGTAAGTAAGTGTTTTCAGGTGTGTATCTAAGTATTTTCAATTTCCCAATGTGTTTTGTATTTTGAATAGATGTGTTTTCCCAATGGTACGGTGAGATTTCATTTTTGAACTAAGTGTCTTATGTATGAAACAGTGTGTAGCGTGAAGGAGCAAGTGTGTTGTAGAAAGGAGCAAGTGTGATGCCCAATTGCAAGTAAAGTGAAAAGCAGCGCTTTTGTTGGTATGGTTACATGTGTTTTAGTAACAAAAACTTCCTGTTGTGTTACTTTGGTCCAAGCATGTGTCTATAGTGTTCAAGCAATTGAAAAAAAACAGTAAGCAAACCACAGTTCAGCACAAGGTCAGAAGCAGCATATGCAACCCAAAGAAAATCGGATCAAATAATCAACATAAAAGTCGGAGGCGATAGAAAGCCCCGCTCCCAGCCCTCCAGAGCTGCTAACCAACAGCCCTCTCCGCTGGGCCACCTAGCTATGATTAGGGGTGAAATGCTTAAATTACAACACGAGACCCAATACTTATTTTTTTTAGCAATTTAGGAAACACCTTGTTAACTTTAAAGGTGTTGTGTGTAGAACTCAGAAATGGAATTTGATATTATTGTTTTATTTAAGATATAAGGATTCTTATCTTAAAAATAAGAATCATTGTGTTTTCTTAACCTGGGAAAGAACCCTTCATGTCTATATTGGAGGTCCTTTTCCACAGATTTGCTGTTTCGATGACTAAAAGTAGACCGTGGGAGTGTGTGTGGATGACGGCTGGTTTAAGCAACCTCACCTGGCGGAGTCTGATTGGGCTCTGGGGCTGGGTGAGGCTGCACACCTGTTGCACATTGAGCAATCGATTAGGTTGAAGGCAGGTTCAACCAGCCATCTCCACACACAGAGCACCCGCAGCAGAGCACCCTTGCCATGTTCATTAATAACTAACAATAAACAGGTGTTACATCACCACCCTGTGTCCTTTATGTTTGGAAAACAGTTTAGGATGAGTGTGGTAGCCACATAAGTGGTGTGTAACATGGATGTTTGCTACACTGGTGGCCAATGTGGGGCCTCTCCAGGCCACTGTTGACCCAGTAGGGCTGTCCTGGTTCACTGGCCACTAGCTGCGGTGATGGAAAGCCACCACCCAGCACCGGCACCGGCCCTTTCCTTTTTAGTAGCACGCGGGGCCCAGGGGAGGCAGCACAGCGACCGCCACAGGCAACCGTCTGCTGCTAGCCTCCTCTGCACCCAGACTGCAGGAGCCCAGGCCCAGCCATCACTGGAGCAAAAGGCCCCATGCTCCACGAGGGAGAGGGTGTGACAGCACTGTCGCCCTGGGAGAGAGTGGCCCTACCACAGGCTGTTTCCGGCCCTCTGAAAAGCTACCGCCACAGCCAAGCTGAACCTGACCCCCACCACCCCGTCCGACGACGCCCCAGAAAGGCAAGGCAGCATCCCAGGCCTCCAGTCTCCAGGAGGGAGGGGGAGGTTGGTATGTTACCCTGGGGGGTGTGGGGACTATGTTATTTTGGCCATCGTAACCAGAGAGCGAGCGAGAGAGAGACTCACCGCTACTCAATTCCAGCCAGTGGACCTGTTGACCTCTTTGCTTAATAAAAAATAACCACCCAATATGAGCCCACTTTTAAAATAAAACCAGTTAGATATTTTACATCACAAAAACACTGACAAATGATTAAGGACATACAACTTAAAGACATCTTTTATTGTACCACATTTAAACAGCATATATTAAAAAGTATGTAACATTTAAATAAAAACACAGAATAAAGCAAGCAGTACAGTGAAGTGACAAAAACATTTAGTCCGCCAAAGCCAGGCCTCTTGTTAGAAACACGCTTTACATCCCTACAGAAAAGTTACGCTGCCATCATGGTCCCTTGCGACAGGCTGCTATTAAGACTCACAGGGCACAATCAATGCATTACAAACAACCACTAAATTTGACACGATAATTTATTTTCTCATTCCTTTTATATTAAAAATATGATTGCTGAAATTTGCCCAACTGAATGTTAATGTCGATAAAGCATCTAATTAAGTCGATAAATTGAACCTTCTGTAAAACCAGACTTATTAGTAAAGGCAATTCTGGAGTTACAAAAAAGATTTACAGCTATATTTTGTCATTCTAATGCCTCTTTACACAAACTTATAGAGCCCCGAAACAAACAAACCACCTTCGACTGAGGTTGGTCCTAGACTAAAATAATACAAAAAGAAAAAACCCAAAACGAACAACTTTGGTTTCACTTGAGATTCTTTCTAAATTGAAGCAGGATTTCGCAGGGAAGAGGTAATCCAAGCGGTTAGCGTTTGTGCTTAAAAGGTGCAGTCATTACCAAGAGCATTCAAGCAAACATTCTCCTGTACCATCCAAAGTGAAAAAATTAAGTACCAACTTAACAACGCAAATGAATGCTTTTGCGTTTAAGTAAACCCTCAAACCAGACATTACAGTATTGCTGTGTTTGAAAAACGTACCAAGCCAGCACCTTCTGTGAGCCAAAAAGTACCGGAAGCTAGCTAGCAAACAAGCTAAGGAAGCTGACAAAACGAAAAATGTAAGTACCAAATTAACAACGCAAATGAATGCTTTTGCGTTTAAGTAAACCTTCAGAACAGACTTTACAGTATTGCTGTGTTTGAAAAACGTACCAAGCCAGCACCCTCTGCGAGTCAAAGTACCGGAAGCTAGCTAGCTAACTAGCTAAGGAAGCTGACAAAACGGTGCTTGTGACGTTGTGCGTGTTCTCCAGATTTCCTCAAGTGGTAGCATAACAGCAGTGGTGCCTTCTCCTCTCCCGCCATCTCACCCCAGCCTTTAATCACAACTCAATAACATCTCTCCAGAATACCATTTTTAATAATCTGTCCAAAGAAAAAACTAAACCTCTAACCCCCCTAAACCGCTTTTTAAAAAACGTCTCTTCCTCAAAATGTCTCTTCCTTGGCGTGTCCTCCTTCGGCTTGCAGTGATGGAGGAGAGGTGGGAGGAGAGAGGGTGGTGACGAGTAGGGGGTGGAGGAAGAGGCGGGTCGGAGACCAGTGGTGGTCACGACTACGGATGAGATGTTGGGGTCTACATGGACATGTGCTCAGGAAGTACGTAGGAGATGTCGTCCCAGGGGTGGCGGTATAGGCCCTGCTTCAGACGCTTCTGGTCCAAGTAGTGGCCTAGAGACAAACAAACACATCTCAGTAATTGGAGGTATTTTTTCTTCTTTGACTATCTAAAAATATACATTTATTTTATACATTTATACATTTTAGTACTGCCATGCATAATTGTTTGAATAAGTCGTTTTTCTCCAATTTTGTATCCACCGAAGTTGGTGCGAAATGGTTAAAAGATGTAGATCCTTTTTTTTTTTTTTTATCAAATGTTTGGTGAAATCACAATGAGTGTTTAAGACGGGTCGTGTACGACAGGAAGTGTCTTGGACTCACCGATGAAGCCCATACTCCGGCCCAGCACGAATATGCCGTTTAATGCTCCGATCTCCACAAACTCATCCGCTTCATCCCTGCCAACACAAACGCAAAAGGCTGTGAAAACCAATCCATACAGCACACAGTCGAGACAACCGCAGCTGACGGGTATAAATATCAGCCTGTTGACACATGGTTCATATTCAGACAAATTGGTCAGAACTTGGGAATATTTCTATCTTTTCGGGGGGAAAGTAATTATCCATGCATCCAATAAGCTTTGCTGATGATGAAACAGATGGAGGAATACTGTCCACTTGTGGTGGCCAAAGGAATTACAACAAAATGGTCCGGGTGTAAAGAGTGATGTGTTGATAAAGGTCCGGAAGACCTCGTCTCTTACCGTGTGAATCCCCCACATGTTCTGAGCAGGTCCACAAACGCTACCCCGATGAAGCCGTCTACGTTGAGGATCAGGTTGGGTTTCTGGGATGGGGAAACAAAACCAAGGTCAGATATATATCTTCCATAAAGCAATATAAACCAAAATCACCAGTTCTTGTAGGTGGCGATAGTGAGCTTTGTTCATAATGACAGTCTGGGGTCTGAACGCTTTAATACTATATTCACTGTGGTTTTCCAAAATCTACACCTTTGTCCTAACCATCCATGGAATGAGTCCTTCAAAGTCTTAAGGTAACAAGGTTGGTTATTGCAGAAATAAGGTTGGTTTGTTGTTGAGGACCTTAAGGTCCTGCACTAACTGGGGTATAAGAGGTGATTTCTAGTGGCGTGAGAGCAGTGGGAAGGGCATTTGACTCACAGCAGAAAGGTACAAGGTTCAAACCCTGATATCCACAGTGTAACCGGGAGGCGCCCAGCAAGACGCCCAAACCCCTGCCTTATCCTTTATGACTATGAATTGACTGATCTGATAGAAGCCTCCGCTGAGATTGACTATTAAGTCTCGGCACATCCATGAGAGCCGGTTGCGCCCTTTGACCTTTGAGGTGGTGATCTTCTCTACGTTCAGAGCGTAGTCCAGCATCTGTGAGGCTGGGAAGTTCTGCTTGACAAAGTCCTTCAGGATTTGCACTCTCATGTCTGGGTTGTTGATCTAAAAATTAAACAAATGAAAAAAAACACATTAAAAGAATAATACACCTTCTACATCATCTTTACATTCTCAAAAGCACCAGACGTCAATTAACCGGTGTCTCTCGGTGTCCTGTAGACAAACATTATATGGTAAAAGAAGAGCCAAATGAATGACAGTAGGTTCCCACCGATTTGACCCGGTGTCCGATGCCCATGATGAGCTTGCCGTCCTTCTTCATCTTGTTGACGAACTCCATGGGCAGCATGCCGCTGTCGAACGCCTTGCTGAACTGCTTGGCCGCCGCGTCCAGGGCCCCCCCGAAACGATCGCCCTGGAGGACGGCCCACCGTGTTAGAGGGGAGGACGGCTGGGGGGATCGGGTGGGGCTGATGATGGGGAGGGGAGGGAGTGGGGCTGACTATTGTGAGACGAATGGAAGAATGAGTGGTGCTGACTATGTTGAGATGAATGAGTGAATGAGTTGGGGTGACTATGGTGAGGTGAGTGAATGAGTGTTGCCAGCTATGGTGAGGTGACGGAGTGAATGACAATGGTGAGCTGAATGAGGGAATGAGTGTTGCTGACTATGGTGAGGTGACTGGGGCAGACTATGGTGAGATGAATGAGTGGATGAGGTGGGGTGACTATGGTGAGGTGAGTGAGGGGGACTAACTATGGTGAGATGAATGAGTGATGCAGACTATGGTGAGATGAATGAGTGATGCAGACTATGGTGAGATGAATGAGTGATGCAGACTATGGTGAGGTGAGTGGTGCATACTATGGTGAAATGAATGAGTAATGCTGCATATGGTGAAGTGAGTGGTGCAGACTATGGTGAGGGGATGGAGTGAATGACTATGTTGGGGTGACTGAGTGAACAGGTGGGTACTCACTATGGTGAGAAGGCCGGAGGTGAGGCAGGAGATGAGGTCCTTGCCGGCGCGGGCGCAGACGATGGTGTTGTGGGCGCCGGAGACGGCGGGGCCGTGGTCGGCCGTCACCATCAGACACATCTCAATGAACTGGCACGCGTAGCGGGGAAGTCTGGGGAACACAACGCCATCCACAAGAAACGTCATTTACCACAACCCCTTCAATTAGAAACCGTATCCTGGACCTTCAACCCACGTAAAATCATTAATGTACAGTACAACTGCTATTTGAGTAGTAAGACCTAAGAACTATCCAACAACATACTACAGCTATCCCTAGCCAGGGGGATGCGTAGCGCTTTACATTCTGCTTTGTGAAGCCTGTTCCACAGCAAGACGCCAGAGTAGGCACTGGGGTACGGTGAAAGCGTCTCCCCTGTCTCCCTACCTGCGCTGGAACCAGAGGAGCCCCAGGACGCCACCCAGCCCCATCTCCTCCTTGAAGACCTCGGTGATGGGCATGCCGGCGTAGATCAGCTCCTGGCCTCGCTCGTCACAGATGCTGGTCATGAAGGAGGCGGGCTTGCGGATCAGACCTAGCTCCTGGCCGAACACAGAGGAGGAGGAGGGTCAGGTTGTTAGGCCGAAGGTCTTGGAAACAAGTTTTACATCAGCCTTAGGTAGAGGTTTTCAAACTGGGGGTCAAAGAAATATATATGCAGGTCTACATTCCATGCAAGTTTCATTGGATCATTAGTCTTTTTGAAGGCGAGCCCTGTATGAATTAATAAATACCATCATCTACAATTACACACGCTATTGAGAATGCATTGCTTATTTTACTGCACTAAATATTTCATGGCCAAAGGTACCTCCACAAGTGGGTGACTGCATGAAAAGGGATACTGTCTAGAATTCAACAAGCCTCACCCTTGCCCAGGAATAGTCCATAGGCACTGTTGGGGGAGGGACTTCCTGTGCTGGTACGATGGTGCCATTGGCTACCAGTCCGTCATACACAGTCCTGTATTGACAGATACACAATGTCACCAAAGAAACAGGACAGAGGAAGAACAACCAGACCCATGCTTTGATCTGGGCCGTATGAAGACGATGTGTTGCGTGTCTCACTTGATGACGTCTCCCAGCTCATCGAAGCTCTTGGGAACGTAGGCTCCGGCATCCCGCAGGGCCTGGTTTTTGGCCACGGCCGTTTCTGAAGCCTGGTTCGCACAGGCTCCCGCATGGCCAAACTGAACCTACAGGGGGCAGCACAACACATCTGGCATCAACAAAACAGTTCAAAGAGGCAAGACAAAAATGTTATCAAATCCAGCTTGCTTTGTGGCTTATGTTTTTTGTCTTTTTAAGCCATTTGCTTAACAACCATGTAATGACTTCATGCAAAGAGACGGTCCAGAACTTGGCTACTTAGATCGACAATTGTAATATCGATAATTGATAATTGTGCAACACACACACACACACACACACACACACACACACACACACACACACACACACACACACACACACACACCTATATAGATGTATACACATTCTATATCAACGATGACTAAGTCAATGTTGGGAGTGAAATTCCAACACTGGCTTAAAATTCCTATCAAACAATGACTTACAATCCCTATCCAAGAGCCCAATACCAACAGTGAATACTTTAAATTCATATCCAAACGTTGTGGTGAAACCCCGAACGGACCTCTGAGGAAAACATGGTGGCGCAGGTCCCAATGCACCAGCAGACGACGGGCTTGGTGATCCGTCCTTCCCCGATGCCCTGGCAGATCCTGTACTCCTCCGTTCCTCCAATCTGGAGCCGGTAGGCGGGGCAGGGAACAGACATAAGCCAATCAGAAAAAGGTTCTGGAATTGTTTGGTAACTACTAGGGGTGTAACAGTACACGTATTTGTACCGAACCGTCACGGTACAGGCACTTCGGAGCGGTTACAGAGGTGTACCGCGGTACATAAATGTGGCGTACATAGCGGGCAACGATCGTCAATAGTCGATTAGTTGGAGTCACGTAGAATATTGAATAATGAATGTGACTATCGCTATTTATTACACGGCTCTTCTCAATGCTGTTGAACGCTCCGTTGACTTGCATGGGCCTTCACAACTTCCGGTGGTGAATAGCGTCCTCGGTTGCTAAGCGACGTCAACGGCAGACTATTTCTCTGCTGATCAACACTATGAATGCTGGTAACAAATAAATTGTAAAAAGACACCGTGTGAAGTTATATTTTTGACGTGTCTAGTTCACCGTCATGCAGGCTGTGTTCAGTAAAATAAATAAATAAATAATTAAATAAATAGCGATCCATTTCGGCGCATGTAGGTCTATCTGCCTAAGTCCATGTTGAAATAATTTTGATGTTGAATGTTGATGGCGCAGTTGTTGAAATAAACAGATTGATTTCATACAAATCATAAAAGCCTCTCCTTGTGTGTGTGTGTGTATCCGAGGTGTGTGCGTGCGTGGGGGGTTCTTGATTGAGCGATTTTTTTATTTTATTTTATTTATTTGAATACTTCTCAGCGAATAATGAATAGTATTTTTGCCAGAAATGCACATCCCTAGCACACGCATTTGAAAAGGCACCATCCAGGTGTTACTATCACTGTTGCTGTGGAAAAAAAAACGAGCTGTGCAAATCCAGCTCACGACACTATTTCAACAACCCCTGTCTGGGAATTCAGAAATGCAAATGCCATAACCAAGTTTATTGGTGTTTTCATTGCTGCTGATCTACGGCCATTCTCCGTTGTTGACAAACAAGCAGTTTTAAAATTTTTCCCCTCAACTATGAACCGTACCATGGCTTAAAAACCGAGGTACGTAACGAACCGTGACTTTTGTGTACCATTACACCCCTAGTAACTACAGTATACTTTAAAATATCTAGAAGCAACTGATAAATGGTTCAAATTAATGCATCGGGACGCAACTTGTGATGTAAATGGCCGAGTTCAAAGTTTTGTTGTTTTATTCTAATTTACCAGTACATTTTCTTTAGAAAAGCATGGTAAGATCGAGTTAAATATTATTGAGGGAAACATTTAACTGTACCTCTCCAAGCACCACAATCATCTGGACCCCTGGCGTGTCTTGGTAACGGAGGACGTGGTCCATGAAGGTGGAGCCGGGATACCTGCACAGGTGGAGTCAGACAGGTTAACACCACCCTGTTCTATTTTGGTGAAAATCCTCAAAAGCTCCCTTCATCGAAGTCAGAAACGCAAAGTAAGAAGCCATCAAATATGAAGTGTGACCGTATCTTATTTTGGATCTTGGATTTTTTAAGATCAAATTTTGGTAAATAAAACTCATCAGAAATGATTCAATTGGATGCCAACATGATTGTATACATTTACAGTTTTGAAGAGGAAAAAAGGCTCTCTCCCCCCCCCCCCCCCATTCACCTGTCTCCCCCGATGGCCACGCCCTCGTAGACGCCGTCGGTGGTGCGGGAGATGATGTTGTTGAGCTCGTTGGACATGCCCCCGGAGCGGGACACGTAGGCCACACTGCCGGGCCGGTACAGCTTGGAGGCCAGGATGTTGTCCAGCATGCCCCCCGTGTTGCCAATCTTAAAGCAGCCCGGCTTGATGCCGCCCACCTGGGGAAAAACACCGCCGCAGAGTGGTCACAACACAACCCCGGGGTCAGAGCTAACTGTAAAGAGGGACCACTTTAGTGCAACAACAACACGACAAAGTGGAATGAGACAACAGAACCAACAAACCATTTCAAAAGACTGAAATGGGGTTTAAAATGGAAGGAACCACAGAATCCCTTGTTTGACAGAACATGACACAATGGAACTGACACAACAGGAACAAGAAACGCGCTGAAAAGAAGTACGAATCTAATCGAAAGTGTCACAGAGCTGCATCTTATTGATCCAACCCTTTATGAACATCTTTATGGTACAGCCTCACTCTAAAAACAAATCAAATATCTTTTTCCTCAATATTAAACACACAGTATCCCATCATTACTAGGCAAAAATATGCAATAAAATGCATCTCCCAAATGTACGTGGAGGGTTCTCTTCCCCCCTGGTCGGTACTGGCAGTACGTACTGTGGCCGGGCCGATGATGGTGACGCCCTTCTCGTCCGCCATCTTGATGATCTTGCGGGTCTGAGCCTCAGGGATTCCTTCAGCGATGATGGCGATGGTTCGGATCTGGAGAGAAAAGCAATATTGGTGGATACTCGGCATGACGACCTGGCTACTACAGAATAAGTTGTTATTCATGTGTTGTGCAGTGTTAATTTAGCTTTAAATGTTAAATATTCATGATGCCAACACCAATTAAGATGTTTGGATTCAGAATTAAGAAAATTCCAACAAAGGGTTCTTGCCCGGTTCACACCCCTGAATCCATTCCCAGTTTTAAGAAATGTTCAGTGATTCAGGGTCGGTATTTGGATGCTTCTGATAGTGGGCTTGGCTTTCGTTTAACACCAAGCAGATCAGCAGGGATCTACAATACAGAACACTTTCCAATGCCATCTAACGGCATTCCTGGACTGCACTTCTTCTGGCGTTTTCACTGTTTATCCACTGGGGAGCGTGGTCACCTGTGGGTGCTGCATGGTTTCCATGGTGCTGTCGAACGCGGACCGCAGCGAGGCGAAGCTGATGAGGACGTCCACGTCAGAGTGCTTCTTCATGGCGTCTTCCATGCTCTTGTAGACTGGCACCAGGATCTCCTTGTGGCCCCAGTAGAACTTCTGCTTGTGGTCTCCGCTGCAGAGCACAACCCATTTTATAGTGGATTAGCACATCATGAAAATAAAACAACATTTCTAAAGACCAACTACACATTGGGACAGGGATTCAGAATCCCACAGTTTGAAGTCCATTATAACAATGAACAAACCGTCACCCCCAGGCGATTGGTTGTGGCCGGGGGAGGGAGGTGAGGAGGACCTACGTGAAGGGGTAGACCATGGCCGCCACCGAGGGCTCGTCCCTGGAGCAGACGTAGTCAAAGTCCAGCATGCCCTGCACCGCCCGGGTCTGCATCCCCCACACGATGGACTTGGTGTGCCGGCTGAACAGGGTGGTCGCCTTGGCTGGGAGAGAGACAGGACCCCAGAGAGACGGTGGAGGGGGGCGGGGAGAGCAGAGATAAACGAAGGAACACTTTGGGTGAACAGATGACGAGTGAACGAGGGAGGAGGGGGAGGCAACCACAGGACCAAACAGAGCGATGCGGTCATAGGTGGCTTTTGAGAGTGGAACAGGAAAGGTTTGCCTTGCCCCAGTGCTTTCATGAGCAACAGCATGAGCGGATTCACAACAAATTCATCAGCGCCCACCGCAAACCAAAACAACAACAAAAGAAATAAAGACTGAAGGCGATCATGACTCCAAAGCAACACACTCCAGATGTTTGTGGAACACCCAAGGGATCAGAGAGCACTCCCCCCCTGGGTTTCCATTAGGGGTGGGAATCTCTTGGCCTCAGGTTTCAATTCCGATTATGAGCTCAACGATTCGATTCTAAAGCGACTATCGATGCAACAATTTTTTTTATGTACATTTCCATGCGTGATTTTCAAAAATATATATATATATATACACACATCTGAGTTTGCTACTCAGAGTTTGCTAATCACTTCCTACTTATGTGATGATCATTAAAGACATCAACAGATGAATTAACTTATCTAATATTTTATTATAGAGAAAGCTTTTGTCACAAATATGACTTTCTATGAACAATACAATAATCAACACAATATGTAAGTATGTAAAAAATAGGTTTTAGTTTTATTTTCTTTCTAATCTTTCTTTTCTATGTCATTAAAGAAAAAGCTGCTCTTGAATTAGAAGGAGTTCTTGTGTCTGGCTGTGAGTTTGCGTGCATGCTATGCGTAGGCTTAATCGCAATCGTGTCAAGACAAATCAGATTGGCTAATGAAGATAAATTAAATAATTTAAAATTACTAAAATTATCCCCCTCTGGCGAACAGAATGTTGTAGCAGGCGAACAAATTAAAAAATAAATATACATCCATTTTTTTTATTCTGATTATTAATTTATCTGCATCGAGACAGAATCGTTCTAGAGAAAATCGTGATGCATCGATGAATCGATTATTTTTCCCACCCCTAGTTTCCATGGAAACATCAACATCCAGAACACACACGGCACATGACAACACTGCAGCAGAAATGGGGATGCTGTATTTGAGGACATTTTTTACAGTTATTGAACTCTGTTCTTTGGAAAAAATCTATGTGAAAGATTAATTCAGCTGGACATTATTCCTTTATTTTTATTTTTTAAAGGGCCCAAATTGAACTATTCCACAGTTGCTATGGATCATCTTAAAAACAAAACAAAAACATAAAAGCATTCCATGAACACACAGAATGGCTGTTACGTCTGTAGAGTGATTGTGGGCCTTAGCCTGCCATCCAGCCTTCATTCCACCTGGTGTCCATTTTCTGACACGGTTCTGATCTAGTTCAGGAATTCTAATTATGCCAATGTTCCAGCAGTCACGTTACACTGCCTATAAGTTACAGTATCTATAACTTGCAGTCTAAATAGTCCAGGGAATAGAGAGTGATCTGGGCCTGTAAAAAGGTTTCTAAAAGCAGACAGGGCCACACACAGAGGAGAAGAGGTTAAGAGAGAGAGAGACCCTCACAGCACAAACAAACACTGCGTCTCGCCTGCTAGCATTGCCGTTACTACATTTTAACCCCACTATCTGTCCTAGTTAAAACACGAAAGATGAGACTAGTCTAGCAGAGCAGTGAGAGACAGAATATTAGAAATTATCTAGCTGCCCATTACCAAATTACTCTTTAGCAAGATTTGAAGTCAAATTCCCTGATGGCAGATATTGTACATACTCACATACCGACTATGACATGCATAATGAGCTTTCTTCAAAAATAAGCCAACGATATCAAATAAAGGACTAACCCTAGTATAAAAGGGATAACCTTCACTGACAAGACCATCCAAAGGTTCTGGGGAAACATCACCGAACTAGAACTAGACTGATCCCTACATGTCTCCTAGACCCGCTGCCTAGCTAGGAAGCATCCTAGCACAGCGACACACAGCCAGGATAGAGAGAGAGAGGCAGGTAGTGGAGAAGGAAGGGTGGCTGAGTAGAAGGTAATGAAGGTGTCCCCTGGCCTACCTCCGCTGGGGCCTGGACAGGCTTGAGCTTCTGTCAGCCCACGGGATGCAAATGAACAAAAAAACAAACAAACAAATGAGAACAAATAAAAACACACTTCAAGAGTCTATCAACCCACAGTCTAGCGAATACAAACACACCATGGCAGAGAGGAGGGCCGGGTGCATGCAGAGGTCATCATGCTCTCAAAGACCCCCCGCCCCCCCCTCCTCAGCTGGAGGGGAAGCAAACTGTCAAAACAAGCATCAGTCACTTTTCTGAAGCGAACTAAAGCGCAGCTACACTTGCTATGCATATGCTGTCAGATCCCCAAGGACTTTATTGACACCCCAGAAACCTGAACAGTGTATATGGTCAAGTGGGTCAGCGGACAAAATGGACTGTATATATACACAGATAATAAAATAATTTGCTGAGTGGATGAAGCTTCAGGAGGTGATTTGAATAAGAGTATTTCTACAGCGGCCATTCTACACTAAGTAATTTCCATACTGAACACCCAAGCTAAAATGTGGGTTGGGTCTATGGGGGAGCCTTCGCTGATGAGTATACATTGAACCATGATGTCGGAGTTGTCGTTGGCCGCGGTGGTACTCTGGACCAACCGACGCAATCAGCTCGCAGAAGCCCTTTGCTTCCACAAAGCTTAACGGGAGCTTATCTCCAGTCGCCATTTTCGTGCGAGCCGGCTACTCTTCTCTGCTCTTGTGGCATCACAACAGCATGTGGCAACACGGCTGGCAATTGAGACTAAATTGCGATATTGCCTAACTGTCTCCGCGGTTTTCACCATGTGCAAAGGGTTAATCATCGCATGAGTTGTTCTGCTTTACGCAAGTTTATGGTTACATAGCTTGCACTGCACATGCGGTTAGTTAATTTTGTCGAAATTCTTCAAACCCAAAAATCACACCCATGCCTCCTCGCCATTCTGTCGTTAGTAACATCACTGCAACCCGTCCGATTTTTTTGATCTTTAATTTACGACATGGTCAATTAACATTTATATTTATTTTATAACCATGTATTTTTTTACAAAGTCCAAAATAACATTTACTTACTCTATATCTTAAACAAATACCGACGTCCAAATCCAGAACTTGAGCACTGCCAATCAGTGATCCCGGTGTTGAATGAAAACCGTCCCGACAATTTTGCCAAAAACAACTGGCAGGATGTTTCTGCTTGTGTTTACTAGTGATGGCCGAGTTTGTGTTAGTGAATTATGCCTATACAAATCCCCGCCTCTGACAACTTGATTGGTCGAAGCAAAATCAAACACCCCTTTCACCCAGATTCTAGGTAGTCTGCTACTCAACTTTAGAGGACTAATCTAAAGTCTGAGACTAGGGAACCCCTGATCCAGAACAGGAAACACAGAGTGGGGACAGGAAGTGTATGTGTGCGAAGGGGGGGGGGGGCTAGTGGGTGGAGCTTAGACACACCTGGCCCTTACCTTTGTAGTTGGCCATGCCCAAATTCTTCAAGGGCAAGAGAATAGAAAGAAGAGAGTCTTACAGACATAAAGGAGGACGAAGGGGGGAAATAAACACAACAGAAAAACATACGGATCAGTGGAAAAAAAACAACGAAAATAGAGGAAAGAAAAAAGTGTAAAGAGATGACCAGGGGGGAGACTAACAGGAAGGGGGGAGGAGATAAACAAAGAAGGGGTGTACCTATGATAACGTGGATGTATGGAGGTTAAAGGAAGGGAGGAGGAGGAGGCCAGCACGGTCCAGTTACCTGCTTGGAAGCCTGCTTTGGGCTTCTTCGGGGGTGTGGCCTCTCCGGCCGACTTGGGCTCCGAGAAGGAGGCGGTCCTGGTGTTAGCCGGGGTCTGTAGCACGAGAGACAGGGAGCAGCATGATGATGATGTATCATGCATGGTACAAGAGTGACCAAAAATGACAATTAGTACTGCTGCAACACAGGTGCTTTTACATTTATACACATGTTAAGCATTTGTACAGAGACCCTTTTAAGTAAATCTCCACCAAACTTAAGGTAGCTAGTGTAAACGTGTTAGTTCAAGTATTAATGTTAACCAAACTTAACCCAAATCAAGTAACTAGTGTAAACACGTTGGTTTTCCAGTGCGACGTGGTGCTAACTGGACATACCACTGCGTTGCAGCCGGCGTTGAGAAGGAAATTGGCAGTGTGGGCGTCCATCGGGGGCTGGTTGGGGATTGGTCGGTGGCCCATCGCCATGCCAACGATGGCTGTCATGTGGGTCTCCGTTCCGAAAACGTGGATGGGGATTCCGGTCGTTTTCCCTGAAACATTTAAAACATACAATTAGCATTTAAAACCCTTCTGGTTAAAATCAACTTTAAGGTCCAAAATAACAAAACTCTAAATTGCATCAATGCAACAAGCAATGCGATCAAAAACATTAATAAATGGTATTGATTTCATGGTAATAAAAGCTATTTATTACTTTATTATTTTTTCTCCCAAATATAGTGGCGATACGTCAGTAACAGCAGCACATCAAATAAATTTAAACTTGTATTGTCCTCACCCACTTCCCCCATCACCCTCAGGCCCTCCTGATAGTTCGGACCTCCGCGACGCACAAAGATGGTGACCTCGTGTTCCTTCAGGGGCCCCTGGTAGTCCTTGATGGCCCTGACGATCCCCTGAGGCCCCAGAACCCCACGTTACCTCATGTCTCCAGATGACCAGCACACCCACAACGTCATGGAAACAATAGGTCTCTTTTGAAACTACCCCAAAATACACCCATTTAGTTTTTTTTACGAACGTATACAATTAAAAAAGGACACACAGAGATATATGTACCAAAAGAATAATGCATGTAATATACTCAGCATATACGATGCACTGCGATTCAAATTTCACTTATAGAGTAAAAGCATATGCACTAGCGCCTAGCACCATCTTAAATATAAATATTTGTTTAATATTTCTAATTGTCCATCGGAATTAATGAAGTACGTCTTATCTTATCATCCAAACATCCAATATAGTCATAGTCATTGAACAACACATTTGAACCCCCAAACCATGACCCAATACCAGCGATGGCGAGTCCATATCCCCAGTAAACATGTTGTTTCACAAACACATGAGCAGGCCAAAGAAAACCAACCACTGTGCCCCAACACTTTACATCCTTACATAACCATTATATAACCGAGCATGCCTGGTTAAATATAGCATTTACATGGCAGGCATGGTACATTTAACCATGCCTGGTTAAATAAAGCATTTACGTGTGAAGTGTCTTGTACAAACTAGTGTTGGAAGAACTCACTTTAAAGGTGGCGGCCACGTTGGTGAAGTTGGCAATGCTTCCGCCAATGATGAGTACCTTTCCTGCAGGAACAACAGAGGAGCCACGCAAGAGTCAGACCAGGACTGGTGGCAACCAGACCACCAGAAAGGTTTCACGTCTCATATAGGCACAAACGACAAGAATCCTATTGTTTTAACGGAGCGAAGCACATGAATGTAGTACGTCTTTATAGTTTTCATTCATTCAAGTCTGGTTTAAGCTACAATTCACAAAATACATTTTCGCATCAATCATACACGCTGTGAAAACCAACTTGGAACAACACTGCTTAGAACAGGACCAACAGAAGTCTATTTGTATAGACTGCAATGTATGTTGCTTTGTGTTGCTATGTATGGATACAAGGATCCGATACAAGCAACCGTTTGTGTTACTCTACACACCAAGGCAGCTCAGCATCTGAGGAGGCTATTGTTGGCAACGCGTGCTTGGTTGAAAAAACTAAACAGAATAGGAGTTTAAACGCTCATGGGCAAGGAAACAGACACAATGCCCCTAGCGAAGGAAACGAGTTGAGGGTTAGCAGCTCCTCTATGGACGCCCTCCTCCCAGCATGCATCAGGCAGAGATACAGCCTCTTTCAACAGGTTCAAAGAAACAAAAACTGTATTTGTGTGTACGTGTAGATGCATTAAAACGGACACTAATCTATATTGCCATCCGAGGCCCGGCCCACCTTGCGGGTGCTTCTCGCGTGTGATGAGTGACAGGATGGTCTTGGCGTAGTCATAGGTCTGCTGCTCGCTGGGGGCGCCCGAGTACTCCCCGTAGTTGGCCAGCTCGTCCACGCCGCCCAGGTCACAGATGGTGTCGCTGAGGGGTCACATGGGACAGGCAGAGTTACGCGGGGTACCCACAAGATCCAGATCTGGCCGGATCCACATAGGCTAACGGCCGGGTACACAGAAACTTACAATTAACAATTAACTGTTTAACAGACAATAATAACCCAACATAAACATTCTCCCTCCATTGTCCACGAAAGACGGCAAAGACTAGCGGCAGAGAAGACCGCTCTTGCACTCCTGTTTTTGGCGATAGGCTGCTAGACCTGAGACGCCACAATGTGATTGGCAACTAAAGGTGGGACGCCTCATTCTGATTGCCTGCTAGAGATGAGACCCACAAGGTGTTTGTATTTGTTTAATTATATTTTCTATGCCTGTGACCTCCCAAATCCCACCAGCATGCTTCGTGCTGCAGTATGGCCCCATGTCATAGATAATGAGTGTTCTCCTGTAGCTATGAGAGGTATTCCCTTCTTCCCAAAGGGCTTCTTTAGCATCCTTCTTTAATTAATGATCCATGGCTTCAGGGTTAAATAATTAGCATTGAAACTCATCATTTGAATGTGGGCCACGGGAGGTCTTACTGGATCTCTCTCACACACACACACACACACACACACACACACACACACACACACACACACACACACACACACACACACACACACACACACACACACACACACACACCTCCTGAATGGGTTAGTATGTTTTTGTGACATTTCAGGAAGATCCAACAAATATTAGCATTTTCACTACCTCATTATTATATATTTTTTTTGTAATCAATTTCCTGTCCATCCAATAATCAAGGGCTGAAAAAAGTGTTTAATCACTAATTGGGCCAAGCCACCCCCCCGTCAGGCAATGGGCCTTGTCCGGGAAACCAAACAGGAAGTGTAGTCCATCTATGGCCGGCCCTACCTGTAGACCACCGAGGCTCCGCCCCCGGCCACCATAGTCCAGATCCTCCCGCGGGGGTTCAGCAGGGTCAGCTTCAGGCTGGCGCCGCTCTTGGCATCCAGGTCAGCGATGTAGGCCTCCTGTAGAGCACCAAAGACACCAACAACAATGCTGTTAGTGCACTGACTCTAGCCCCACCTCAGACTGAAGGGCACTAATGCACTGACAGGAGAAGACCGACTGGAGGAAAACACCATATATTTGCCAACTGGATACCTCAAATGATCTACAATGTTTTCCACTCATCTTCACTTCCTAAATTTCAACATTTCGTCCTCTCCATTCTACCGACTGTTCCAATACTTAGTGGCTAGTGAGCTAAAGAAGCAGCCTAAAGTGGCCAAGGAAGCAGAGGATGCATCAAGTGCTTGGGCAACGTCATGTCTTAACGTTGCTTGACATAAACCCAGGAAACGCATTGGAAGGTTGTGATAGGCCCAGATCACACAAGACCACACCATTGACTATTGATGTGTCAATCCGTTTTTTGCATTTTCTCCTACATAACAGTGGCGCCTCTTATACAAATAGTTCCCTTGCAGCGCAATGCCAAGGTAAAACCTATGCAAATATAGGCAAATAGTGACATTACGCAGCTCAGTAATTTGTATTGAGTGAAAGTTGATCAGCCAAAAATTAAAGGTCTAGCATATCATGCTGACCTTTATTCACATGGGAAGCAAATGGATAGCTGTTCAAAGACAGTGTCATCCAAATATCAATAAAGCTCAAATAAAGCCTGAATTGCAGCTTTGGTAAATGTATCAATAATTGACAGGATCTTCGGAAATAGCTTTGCTAAATTAATTGGTATGATATTGTATAAAATAAACAGTTAAATAGTTTAGACTCTGCTAACAGCTAGTGTTAGCAGAGCCTCCAGTATCGACTGGAGACTCTGCTAACACTAGCTGTTAGCAGAGTCTCCAGTATCGACTGGAGGCTCTGCTAACAGCTAGTGCTAGCAGAGTCTCCAGTATCGACTGGAGGCTCTGCTAACAGCTAGTGTTAGCAGAGCCTCCAGTATCGACTGGCCACAGGGTCTGAGCGTCCATACCTCTGGGTAGGCCTCTCGGCCAAACGGTGGGGGGAACTCCACGTCTCCCCACTTGGCCTTACAGATGTAGTCGGCCGTCGCGTCGATTTTAGCAGCCATGTCCAGGACGTACACCCCGTCTCCAGTCACCACTGGCAAGAGTTAGAAAAAAGATGTTTCCCATTACTTAGTGATCATCTATTGGGCAATTCTTCAACCGCATCCACAGTTGTTTAAGAGAAAAACTTGAAGGATGCAATGATACTATGAAATGAACACATTAGTTATAGGTAATTCATAACTAATTTATTTTACAACAATGTATTTCATGTTAAAATTATCCTCAACGTTAATCAAATGCTGGTCACTTTGAGCTCCAAGTTCCCATCTATCGAATTTCAATGCAAGACTTTGATCTTGAAATGACCGATCCGGAAGGTTCTGACTCTTACCCAGTGGGTTGATCTCCAAGTAGGTGAAGTACAGATCTTCATAGAGGTTGAAGAGGCCCACGATGAAACTAGCCAACACTCTAGAAGGCAAAACAACAAGTTTGGGTTAGAAGAATCATAAATTAATCTGAATTTGGTGTTACAAGACAAGACCACATCTACCAAAATCAATTCAGAAGTTTACACACCTCACCCCACCCTCTAGAGAGCATAACACACCCCAACACACCCTGTTCTAACCCCACCAGCCAAAGAACACAACACACCCTACCCAAACCCCAACACCTAGAGACCTTAACACACCCTGTCCTAACCCCAAAGCCAAGAGACCTTAACTAAGCCCCCCATTTTTTTGTGAAACCGCATAAGTCTTGTGCGCTTCGGCCGACCGTCCAGACGGAGCCGGCGAATCCGGTGCCCGAAATCGCACATTTCTGAAACCACCCTTGGAGGTTGTTTCAAATCTATCAGGACCTATGCGGTTTCGATAGGATTCGACGTCATAAGCCCCCCACCAGCTGGGGGACGTCAGAGTTGCTTGGAATTTTTTATTGATTATTTTATTTGTATTCTTTTTGTAGCTTTAAATAAAGACCTGTGATAAATTTAATTGCTAACTGTACAAATCAATTTAAAAGGTTGAATCTCCTCGTGAATGTTTGT
Source organism: Pollachius pollachius (assembly GCF_949987615.1). Lineage (NCBI taxonomy): Eukaryota > Metazoa > Chordata > Actinopteri > Gadiformes > Gadidae > Pollachius > Pollachius pollachius. The sequence continues at coordinate 15,764,621 of NC_136952.1, read as the reverse complement.
ATATAGCGCGCAGGCTTGATGCGCTCCACTTTTTTAGTGGAGAACCAGCGCCTTGAATATTTACTACAGCGTTTCTACAGCTCGATGCGGTTTTGCAATGACTCCGTCTTTACGGAGATATTCCTGAACCGCGTAAAAAGAAACCGGATCGTTTTCGCCCTTTTCGGCTCCGTGTGGACGGGGCCTAGCCCTGCCGTAACCCTACCACCCTGAGACCTTAACACACCCTAACCCCACCACCTAGAGACCTTAACACACCCTAACCCCACCACCTAGCGACCTTAACACACCCTAACCCCACCACCTAGAGGCCTTAACACACCCTAACCCCACCACCTAGAGACCTTAACACACCCTAACCCCACCACCTAGAGACCTTAACACACCCTAACCCCACCACCTAGAGACCTTAACACACCCTAACCCCACCACCTAGAGACCTTAACACACCCTAACCCCACCACCTAGAGACCTTAACACACCCTAACCCCACCACCTAGAGACCTTAACACACCCTAACCCCACCACCTAGAGACCTTAACACACCCTAACCCCACCACCTAGAGACCTTAAGACGCCTCAGAGGTACCAAAGGCTCCACTGTTCACACCTAATATGATCTACATGCCAACCTTGGCTTCTTCTCTCCCATCTCCTGCAAACACAGTGTCTCCAATGAACGCTTCCAGCACCTAGCTACCTTCCACATCCCCCAGGTACACAGTACAAAACAACCCTAGACTTCCTCGTTAAGGAACAGGGAGTGAAAGGGAGGAATGCCAACTAGAAATAAGAGTAGGTAGTATCCATTTTGAAGGAGGTCAGTGTGTTCTCGTAGCAGAAGCATAGGAGGAACAGGAAACTCATTCGAGGACATTGGCTAAGCACTCCTACTACTGCTAAGACTGGCTACAAGAAGAAGACATGCGTTGCAGTTTAGAGCTAGGCAAAGGGATGGGGCCCAAGGAGCTACAACTAGAAATATGAAGTCCTGCTTTAAGGGCAATGAGAAAACTGTACACATAGAAAAGGTCCTAAGTTATCTCCCACTTTGTGTTCAGTAAGGTTTGATCCCCCAATGACCACAGTCTAGCCTGTAGGCATCCCTGTGCAAGACGCCCCTTTACCCCCAACGCTCCTCAATGACATGTATCTAACATTTGAGGTGAGACATCACATGGACGTACCCCTTCTTTTCCTCGCTGACGTGTACCAGGAGTTTCTCCGTGACCTGGTCCTCACTGAGCTTGTCGTCCACGGGGACCAGCAGGCGCTGGGCCTTGGCGTCCACGTCGCCAACCTCCACGCCGCCCTCGTGGTGGAAGAGAATGTAGTCGCCCTCCCTCGCCGCGTACACGCATACGTAGAACTCGTCACTCTGAACACACACGTACATAAAATATAAAAATAGCCCTCTAAACCACACACTTACATAACGTTTTATACGAGAAAATGAATATTCTTTGGAGTTGATAAGCCATTGTATTTTTTTAATTGACGACCCATTGAAATAAATTATTAAAATATCTATAAATAATTATATAAATGTTACCATTAAATATTTTTCTTACTATATAAAATCGAAAATAAACAAACTATTATTTGGGTCAATGGTGAGTGTGTGCTCCTCACCTGGGCGTGCTCCACAAACGGCTCTATGAGGAAGTTCTTCAGCACACCTTTGGCCTTGGCAATCTGGAAAGAACAAAAAGAACCCCTATAGAAAAGCTGAGTGACCACAGGAATGTTTGCCCAACCTGATATAAGGGCTACTGGCTGACTAGAGAATAATAAATGTGCCGAGTCATATATTCATCCCCCTCCTCTTGATGTCTTGGGCACACTTAACGCCTATAGCATTCAGCAGTCGAGTGGACGACCCGCAATGCATCACTGTGGTACCTCGCATTTGCCTGGTTAACACAAGTGTTTTGGAGCTAAATTGTTGTCTGTTGTGGGTTCTCAATGCAAAGAGCGGTTTTCTCTGTTGAAACAGGCAGGAAAGGTTGTACGAGAAACGTTCTTTTCTAGACAAAATCTCCCACATTTTGAAGACACATGCCAAGGTCAAACTTTTCCAGTCGATCAACGATATAAAGCAAGGGGATGTCCTATGCAAATCTATCTGAAACACTTCCGTTCTGACTTTTCTTACAATCGATGATTCCTTGTAATATATTTACCAAACATAATATGCCACATTATCCAAAGCAATGTCAACCTGTTCACCAAGTAAACGGATACATTTGAAAAAAAAGCTGAAAAAAAACGTCTGTGTAAAACGTATGCTCAAATGACTCAATAGTTAACATGCAACCCATACAATGGAGAACATATCTGATAAAGGGGAGACAAGAGGTGTGCTTCTATAGTGTTGTTTCCTAATCTGCATGCATAAGATTTACTATATATCCACGACAGCAGAGGCTATGTCAACAATGTGTACGATAGCAGAGGTGCCCAAAGGCCTCCACATACAGTATGTGTGGGTATGTCAAGTTATTTGTACAACCCTTAATCACAGTAACAATCTCAAAGGGCTCACATTATACAACAACCCGAAACCTAAGCCCTCTGAGGCACAAAACAAAGAGGGAGACCTCCTTCCAGGGATGGTTGGAGAAGGTGACGACATACAGTTTATGGGCAGACATATAATGCTCACAAAATACAAAGTAGGGGATTGGGTTTAAGTATGAGAATCTGTCGATTAGTCATACACCATCAATGAGGGCTTAGAAAGGCGGAGGTTTGTACTGAAAAACAAATAAATGAAAAGACAAAATGTCCATACTGCCGACTTCCGAAGAAGAGGGAAGGAGAGAGCGCTTTAATTGAAAACAGTTACGTAATGTCAAACAGGAAGCACGCAATGAGGACCAACACTAGCGTGAGTGAAACATTAGAGTCAGGTTGCCGTTACTCGCTCCCCCTTGGGGACTAGAATAGATCTCCCTGACATTGGCAGGCCTCCACCTCTGACCCTGCTCAGCTAAACATATCATCAGTCGCTGGTAATCCAGGAGCTAGCATGATACCTCACTCCGCAGCAGGCCTGGGTACTGGGGTAGACTACACCTCAACAAGGCCACCTGGGCCACTTTTCCATTACATGAGTGGCATAGGTAGAACCCGAGACTGGTGCTCCTGAGCTCAGAGCACGGCCCCGGTTTACATTTACATTATTTGGGACAGTGTGGTAGAAGGCGTTGGTATTATTCATGGTCAAACCAGTTATAACATTGTGGGGGACGTGCGACGTCTGGCCTGCAGGGGGAGTATGGGTGGGTTGGGAGCGCACGGCATTGGCTGGGGGGATTGGACCTGATTGCGAGCAGGTGTCTGCACTCAGGCCAATCAGAGAAGGTGTACTTATGTGCCTGCTTTGTGTTGTAGTAGGAGGAGGAAAAACCCGGAGCACGGACCCCCGAGATCCCGAACGAGGGAAATCCTCCCGAAGCCAGAGAGACATTGTGTGAACGGACCCCTTTTGGGGCCGTAAGGGAGCCCTGTAAGGGAGCCCTGAAGGGCTCCCTTACGGCCCCTTCCCCTGGTGGAAGCCCCCCTCGACCACGTTGGCATGGACATTATCGGGCCATTAGATTGTTCCGCACACGGGTATCGATTTGTGTTAGTCCTGATCGACTACGCAACCCGATACCCGGAAGCAATTCCGTTGCGCAACATCTCCGCGAAGAGTGTTGCGCAGGCATTGTTTCATGTCGTATCACGGGTGGGAATTCCGAAAGAGATTCTCACTGACCAGGGCACCAATTTCATGTCACGCACGATTAGAGAACTTTACGGGTCGTTGAAGGTCAAGGCCATTCGCACAAGCGTCTATCACCCAGCCACGGACGGCATGTGTGAGAGGTTTAACTGGACGTTAAAGTCAATGATCCGCAAGTTGGTACATGAAGATGCTCGAAATTGGCATCGCGAAGTGGCAAGGGCCCTTCGTGGTCACGCGGCGAGTCGGGGACGTGGATTACGAGGTAGCGCGTTCAGACAGGGGCGAAAACAAACAGGTGTACCACATCAACCTCCTGAAGAGGTGGAATGACGTGGTCCCTGTTGCGTTTGCGTCGACGCTGCCGGAGGGAGAAGAGCTCGGGCCGGAAGTCCCGGGCCCAGGTCCCACCCCTCCGGTTGGTCGGGGTGAGGACCTCTCGCGGAGTCAGTCGCGGGACGTTGCCGGCCTGCAACTCCGGTTCGCCGACGTCTTTTCGCCCCTGCCCGGTCGCACCCCGTTAATTACTCACGACATCGAGACGCAGCCCGGGTTAATGGTGCGGACACGCCCCTACAGGCTGCCCGTCCACAAACAAGATGTGGTGCGGCGCGAATTAGCAACCATGTTAGAGTTGGGCGTGGTCGAGGAGTCCCACAGCGACTGGTGCAGTCCCGTCGTGCTTGTTGGGAAGCCGAATGGGTCTGTCCGGTTCTGCGTGGACTATCGTAGGGTGAACAGCTTCTTGAAGTTCGACGCCTACCCAATGCCTCGGATCGACGAGCTCGTGGACCGGCTTGGCATGGCCATCTATTATAGACTCTGGACTGCACGAAGGGCTACTGGCAGATTCCACTGTCTCCAGCAGCCCGGGAAAAAACGGCGCTCTCCACTCCGCTCGGTCTATACCAAATCAAGGTGCTTCTGTTCGGGTTGTTCGGGGACCCGGTCCAACGACCGATGGACCGGGTGTTACGGCCGCACGCCGCTTATGCTGCTGCCTACATTGATGACGTTGTCATCTATAGTGGAACGCGGGAGCAGCATGTGCGGCAGGTGACGGCCGTCCTTCAGTCGCTGAGACAGGCGGGGCTCACGGCCAACCCGAAGAAGTGCGTGATCGGGCGGAGGGAGATCCAGTATCTGGGGTACCACCTGGGGGGGGGGAAGGTCCGGCCACAGGTCGCTAAGACCGCGGCGGTGGACGCCTCCCCTCGGCACAGAACCAAGAAGGAGGTGAGGCGGTTCTTGGGGCTGGCAGGGTACTACCGGCAGTTCGTGCAGCACTTCTCGGACCTGACCAGCCCCTTGACCGACCTCACCCGTAAGAGGGCCCCAGATACAGTCCAGTGGTCGGTGCCATGCCAGGTGTCGTTTGAGGCTATTAAAATAGCCCTCTGTGGAGAGTCGGCCCTATGCGCTCCTAACTTTGATCTCCCATTCTCCCTGCAGACGGACGCGTCGGATAGGGGGCTGGGCGCGGTCCTGACCCTAATACTTGGGTATGGAACTCTAAGGGACACAGACATGAACGGGAGAGCATACAAAATTAAGATCAAATACCGTGTTTGATCAGACACACAATGCATGGCGCATTGGACGGAAGCAAATACAATGGAGAACTATGTTGAGCATTGGTAGTCATTTATTAAAACATATACCCATCATTACCTCTTATTATTTGAATGCTCTGGTGCTAAATTTGATGTACACAAATGTTTGTGGATTACTTTTGAATTCAAAGAAGAATCAATTGTATTATCCAAAAACATCTGTAGCAATTTGTATATCAAGGCACATTTCAAGACAATATAATTACCTACAATATACCTACATATATACCATGTAGGTAACATGTTTCTATTTGAAATGTGCTCTTAAAGCTAGCCTTTATTAGAGTGGGCAGAGTTTGGAGAGAGCAGACTAGAAACTTCATGAAATCCGTAACCACACTAACTTTGAGCAGGAAGTTCTGTGTTTTCCTGAAAGGGTCATCGGAAATAAACCGGAGAAACACTGAAATTGCTGAGAACAAGCAGAAGTTTGATTTGAGCTCACCATAGTCTCCTTCATCAGGCGGCTCTTGACCCAGTCCTGGACCCCCGGCAGGTCCAGGTTGATGCCAACCAGGCCCAGCTTCCCCCTGCGCTTGATCAACTGGTCTGGCTTCACCACCAACTTCTGCACCAAGACACAAGGCAACATGGAGTCAGAGGAAAGAACACCAGAGAACATCATAGTGTATAAACAGAAGAAAAACTGGAGAACCTCATAGGATAGTAACAGACAGAACACTAGAGGACATCATAGAAAATAAATCTTTCAGTATCGGTGCGGAGTCCAGATACAGAGCTTCTCAGGGCTATACTAGTCTTGAATGTCAAGCAGTCATAACCAGGATGAGGGAATCTCAAAAGAGATATGGAGAGTTTGGAGATGCTCTTTGCTGCTCTCTCCCCTTTCTTGAACCCTGCAATCTGCAATGTGTTTGTTAAGTCGATGCTATCGAGTGAACGTTTCTGAATTCAGAGGAGTAGGGAGACCGATGTCGCCACAGGTCAGCACATTTACTTTTTTTGTTGACTCTGTGGTTAGTGATGTTCTTCGCACAAATATATCTTTGCAGAGTTGTAGATTATTTGAAAACGTACTAGGCTCACTTCCTTAACCCTACTTGATCCTTAATGACCCGTCTCTGTATTCACTTTCTAACCCCTAACTGCTCCCCAATGATCTGTCTCTGTGTTCACTGTCTAACACCTACCTGCTCCTTAATTACCTGTCTCTGTACTGTCTAACCCCTACCTGCTCCTTAAAGGTCCCATGGCATGCTACTTTATGGATGCTTTAATATAGATATTAATGGGCCCCTAACACAGTATTTGAAGACGTTCCCGAAATTCTGCCGTGGTGCAGAATTACAGCCACTACGAGCCAGTCCGCATTGAGCTGTCCCCAAACGCGCCATTTCGGTGTCTGAAGCTTTAATGCAAAGGAGGAGGAGAGAGGCGGGTCAAGGAGGAGGGTGGGGGTGTGGCCCTGAGCAGCATGCAGCCACGGTACCATGCGCTCTGTTTACAGTGGATGTATCGCAATGGCGAGGCGCACACAGCCTTCGGCCGTGTTCTGTAAATGTTGTAGAACACTCCGGGTGCTCCGGCGGGAGTCCTGGAGCTCTATATCTAAATAATATCATACTATACATAGATATCTATATCATATAATATATATTATCACAGCCAAAAGCTGTGTGAGCATCCAGACGATATTATGAACTGCGTCGGGTACTCCGACGTCTCTGGTTCTTCCTTTTCCGCATCAACCTGAAGTAGACTGAACCACGACATGGAGGAGAAAGGGATTGTGTCCCGTGATTGTTGACCGCCGGAGCCCCGCTGCCTCAGCACCACCGCCTCAGCGCTGCCTCAGCACCACCGCCTCAGCGCTGCCCGCTGCCGAGGCACCACCGCCTCAGCCCTGCCAAGGCACCACCGCCTCAGCACTGCCCGCTGCCGAGGCACCACCGCCTCAGCACTGCCCGCTGCTGAGGCACCACCGCTGCCCACTGCCAAGGCACCACCGCCTCAGCGCTGCCCGCTGCCAAGGCTGCACCGCCTCTGCAGCGGGCAGTGCCGTGCCTTGGCCCCGCAGTGGTGGTGCTTCGCGGTGGTGGTGCCTCGCGGCATCGGGCGTCGGGGCCCCGGCGGGAGACAGTCGCTGGCAACAATCCCTTTCTCCTCCATGTCATGGTTCATGTACTTCAGGGAGTCAAAGTCCCTTTCCCCCAATTCCTTCTCAACCATGGCTGAGATAAGCCCCACTACAGTCTCGTTGTGGAAATACAAGAGACGTCAGAGAATCTAGGGGGGGCTAGGGGAACTCATATTAATGTTAGAAAACCTCATAAAGTGAGATTTTCATGCCATGAGACCTTTAATGACCCGTCTGTGTTCACTGTCTAACCCCTACCTGAACCTAAATGGCCATGTCTCTATTCACTGTCTAACCCCTACCTGAACCTAAATGACCATGTCTCTTTTCACTGTCTTACCCCTACCTGCTCCTTAATCACCCGTCTCTGTGTTCACTGTCTAACCCTTACCTCGGTGAGCAGCCAGGGGTGCTCCTGGGTGAGGCGCTCCCAGTCCGTCTCCGTGGTAACGTTAGCATAGCGGAAGCGGTTCTGCACAGCAGCGGCGGTGCAGATGTACTTGTACAGGAACTCCTTCCCCGTCTGCTCCGAGATGGCCTTGGCGGACATGACAGCGCTGGGTGGCACGAGGGACCTGGAGATAGAGATCAGTGTGTTTTTAACCAAGTTGACTTGAAGCTCGCCAACCAACAGAGTCCTTGCAGCGACAAAGGTTAAATTCCGACCTGCCAACATCTCTTTCAACCTACCGGTCAGTCTACACAGACACAAAGCCCATAAAAATTCGGAACTTTAATTATTTGTATTTAACATCACAACAGCAGCAAGGTGTTTGGCAAGAGCTTGTCTGGAGACACGTACATTGATGAGGATTATAACCGCAAAGGCTATTCGGCTGTTTGCAAAGGTAAACTGCCACAAAAACCTTGGGACTGTTCTTACAGAACGGAAGTGTGGTATACAAACATGAGCCGTTAGGCTAGCCTTGGTTGGCCTGAAGAAATAGCTTAATTGCAGAGTAGATGCGAAGGCCAGGAAGAATTCATTGCACTGTACTTTGCTGTGGGATTAAACAAATGAGGACGCAGACAAATGCATTAGTACTGCTGCCTGAGACAAAAGACCTTTAAAAAATGAGACCTTTACCAACAACAACATAATTACATATGGACAGCAAGTCCAGGCCAATGATTAATCTATTAGTGGCCAGCTTTGGGACAATTAGGTATAGGATTAGGTATTCGGGGGGCTGATCACTCTATGAAACCACAAAAAAACAACCTCCAACATAAGGTTAATAACGCAAGTATTATTGAGTATGCAGGATCCTTCCATACAGATCAGTCATTCAAGTCAGGGTCTGATGCCAGTTCCTCTTTCTCTGTACAATTCTACTTCTTTCAGCAGCTTAAAACTGCAGGCTAGGCTAACATCAGTTAAGGTGTTGACTGGATCCAAGCATGAATAATTGCACAGTTTTATCAAGAGACTAGGCTGTAACTACACACAATCATACATTGCCACTGGTTAAACCCAAAATGTGTTACCAATAGTTACCGTAAGTATGAAAAATCGGTTTAATGCATTGATTAGTGGACGTTCTAATTTTTGACAAATATCAAATGTAATAATTGAATAATTTAAGCATTAATGTTGTCATCCCGATCTACTTAAAATAAATGGAGATTTGACAATACAATTATGACCATTTATCTTTCCATAGAGCCGGATACTGTTGCATTGTGTCCTTCCATATCCTCTTACGTAATATAGTATTGGGAGGTGCAAGTTCAAATATTTTTTATGACACCACCAAACTTCCTTTGGTCAACAAACTATAGCCTTTGTACATATACACATATAATTAAACGTACCCTACAGACAGAGGCTGACTCTTAAAGATGTACCTTTTTTGTTGGATTAAGCAGCAAGTCTGATTTGTGAGACTTGACTATGGTTCAATATCTAGCTCAAATATTGAATGCCAGGTAGTGCACAAGAGATATATGCGAGCTGGGATCAGGGTATCAGCAAAGTATAAGTGTTGCTACATTATAAAAAAAGATTGGAATATGATGTGTTACATGCATAGACTATAAAATATGTTGCATGTTATCCAACCTAAGACAATTGTGATAAAATGGCAAAAACCTCACAATTCAATTTAGATATGACAATGTTGAGTCCAGAAGAGCAGGTCACGAAATAAGAATGGTTATTTTTTTGTGCAATTTCAGATACCTGCTAGAAGGCATGATTGTACAGCTACAATAATAGATCCCAATCTCTCTCTCTCACACACACACACACACACACACGCAGTGTTGACATTCCACCTCTGACATTGCAGATTGTTGTCAGACCAGCTGTGCAACCTTATCACTGCCAAAAGTTTGCCTCGCTCTCACCCAAGTTAATTGCTAATGCGTCTGCCTTCCCTCCACTGAAACTTCAAATTGAACGTTACATACATTAAATGAAAACTTGTTTAACCCACCCACCCCTCTTTAGTTGTTCGTTTCATCATGCATTCGATTTGAGAGATGGTTTATGAAAGGACAAAACAAAAGGATGGCCACATCCCCACAGAACGAGTAGGGCAGCCAAGCGCTGTCCTAGACGTCAACACCCATTATCCGTCCAGATGTCAAGAGTATTTGGCCAGCAATAATCCATGAAACAATTCCATTGTCTGTGTGCATTTAGCCGTGTAAAATGTCGGACGTTGGGCTCTCCCACTGGCTGACCATCCGCAAGGACCTAAGACATAAGACCAGGCCACTTTACTCATCTTCCCAACTTCAGGCGGACTCTATAGCATCTTCCAAGTTGTTTAAAATACGATACAGCATAAAAAAAAAAACATGTAAGTAGCCCAGTACCCGCACCGTATGGTACGGAAACCTTCCCAAGTTATAACAAACCTGTCAACTATTATCTTAAATAATTGACAGGAGAAAGATAGGTTTAAAACGTCTGAGGAATATCCAATGCTGACGAACTAAACCTAAAGAACTAAAGATTTAGCATTATGTCTATGAAAGCCCAAATAGTCACAAATCCTGATGAAATAACTGCAGATGTAATCTATATTCAGGCCAGTGTTGGTTTAAACTAGTAAACATAACATTGCATACGTTTTTGTTGTGCTGGAGTCTTGGAGATGGGCAAATCCAGGGGTGAGGTTAGAGATGGTTAAGTTTAGTCATAAGGTTAGAGATGGGTACGTCCAGGAGTCAGGTTAGAGATGGTTTGGTTTAGTCATCGGGTTAGAGACGGGCAAGTCCAGGAATCAGGTTAGAGATGGTTTAGTTAAGTCATAAGGGTATACATGGTTAAGTTTAGTCATCAGGTTAGATATGGTCAGGTCCATGGGTCAGGTTAGAGATGGTTTAGTTAAGTCATACGGTTAGAGGTGGCTAAGTCCAGGAGTCAGGGTAGATATGGAATAGTTAAGTCATCAGGTTAGAAATGGTTCAGTTTAGCTACTAGGTAGTGTGCCATATGATTAAGGTTAAGCATTAGGTTGAATGACATTTAGTAGTTAAACGTTGACAGTCACGCCTAGGCATCAGTTAAGAGATGGTCAACTTAAAGTGTTAAAATTCGAGATGCATCACAGTGACGTTAACCCTGTCTCACTGCGATGATAGGGGATGCTACCATTAGCCTAGCTTAGCAATGAACTATGCAATCAGGCTGTGGAACTTCCCAGGCTCTCGTCTCACAGCAGCAATAGACTGAAAACTGAACAAGTCGTAAAAAGCAATACAAATAAGAAAACGTTACCTTGTGTATTAACGTTATCACTTTGGGTTAAATAAGCGAAAGGGGCAAAGGTGTTGCGTCCTCTTGGCTATCCAGACGCTAATGAAACACGCCAGTGGGTCGCACCATAATCTGGCGACCGATGACACGTCCGCCTTGCAAGCCCATTGGCTGTGACACAAACACGTGCAATATAAGCCACGCCCCCTGCCTTTATAATAAGAGACGACCCTGTCAAACACAAATAGAATGGAGCACTTCCTCTACAGTCACAAAATATATTAATGTATAAAATAATGTGAATTGGCTTTAACAAAGCGAGAAGAAAGTCTAATTTGTCAATATATAATCAGCAATTTCTTTATATAATATTGCCCTGAAATATTAAGTCACACACTTATACATATATGTATATCGTATAGATATACAAAAACAAGTTGAGAATGTATAAAATAACAAGAAACAAAATCTTTTTTACATATTGTTTTCTATACTGTAAAGTTTATGCATTATCATACCCTGTATTACGAAAGTTAACCTGACGATGGATTCTGATATTTTTAGAGCAAACCAAGTTCCACACAAAGTCCAGGGCTTAAAAAAAACGCACAATGTTACAGTAAAAGAAAAGTTTATTTTTTCCAAGAGAATAAAAGCATTGCATGTCTCTACAGTACAACACTGATGTGTTTAAAATCGTAACACATATCAGCGATGGAACCATAACATCGATTCCACCCAATAACGTTAGACTTGGAGGTGGGATGACCGCTTGGGATTGGCGGGACAAACCAAACGTGCATGACAGGTAGGTTTTTAGTGGGCTTGTCCGAGGATGATTCACTTAACGACAGTCTAACTGATTGGCGGGGGCTGGGGGGTATTCATTCGAGGTGCTTAAAAAAACAAAAAAAAACAGAGTTCAGGCGTGTGGGTAGGTAGGGGGGGAGGAGACGTTTCAGCTTACAAGATGACATTACTGGTTCAGTCAGGAGAACATGTATAACCTGACCAGTGCCTTGTAGAGAACAATAAGACCGATTCCGTCATTTAAAACAAAAGGATCATTTGAGCAGGAACGCGGCCTTTCGGTGTACAGAACTTTGTATGGCCTCAGAAAAAACCTACTAGAGGCTGCCACTGAAGCCATCTCCTGGACACAAGAGTTTGGCTCGTTTTTAGAAACAAAAATATAAAAATCAACGAGGACAAAGAAGAGATATCAATTTCAGCCGAATTAAGACGAAAGCAAAATGCAGAAAGGTCAAAAGAAAGGGAAGGCCATACATTGTGACACTGAGCTGTCTTCAGTGTGAATATACATTAAATATAAATAGGGACATTAAACACAGAGGAGGATACTAAATACCGATCTCGTTTACATTCCAAAAAAGCCTGAATCGATACTAGACACATAACCCTGCAGTTTGATCCTGCAGTCTGCAGGAAAACAAACAAGTCAACAAGCATACCCCACACACACACACACGCACACACACACACACACAAACTCTGACACCCCACACATGCACACGCACACGGGCAGTGGGGGTTTCCCCAACAATATGAAGTCCAGTCAGTTTAGAAAGAGTCGAGTGAAATTAAAAGTGAATACATCCGTAAATTTGGTCTGATCAAGTATAGAGCAGCAGTTTCGCTAATTTAGAATCTGTCCCCAGTTTAACAAAATAAATGAGGAAAGCAGTAGTATTTTTTGGCAACCGCATAGGTAAACTTAAACTCGACCACATATATGGCAAGACATCAACCGGGCACTGGCATGACCTCAACCTGTGGTATGATCTCACCCAGACACTGGTATGAGATCACACAGACTCATGGCATGACATCCTCCCAGAGTCTAGTGTGACATCATCCCAGAGTGTAGTGTGACATCATCCAAACCCTAGCGGGACCTCATCCTGTGCTTTAGTGAAGTAAAGCATCACCTCCGTAGAGTTTGTTCGTTTTTCTTTTTAAAAGCCCAGCACCACACGTCAGTAATGATATGATGATGTGATGATGAGTCCGTAGGAGCAGAAAACAGTGACCCTTGAACCCAGGACACAGGAAGGACAGAGGGAGTGGGGGGGGGGGGGGGGGGGGGTGGGGGGGGGGGGAGAGTCCTCAAAGAAGTGTGCACAGGAATAGAAGGAGTTTAGAAAAAAAGAAAGAAAGAAAACCCTGGGAGAAAGAGATCCGTCGGAGAAGTTTGCGAATCAGACTTCATACTGTCCACGGCAGGGTCACCGCGACGTCACACGTTCCTTCAGCGCTAACCAAACTGGAAGAAGAAATTACCAGGACCAGCATCTGTGGAACAAAAAAGTGTGATCATCTTCATTTTATAAACTAATGGACCATCTTCAATTAAACCTTGATTCTTTTCAGTTTTTCTCTAAACAAACCAAAAGTGACATTAAATATTTTGCAATGCAAAATGTCTGATCGCCTGCCACCGAGCCCTTAAAGAATGACTGTTGAAAATGCTGCTAATGCAGTAGATTTGTAGCCTGGAAATCCAGACACATCTAGAAGGCTGTAGAGTCTGGCAACGAGAAATGAAAATGGCACAACTCGAGGGACAGCACCAAGCATGCATTTTAAAATATCACTGCACTCAATTGGATAACACTACGACCAATCAGAATAATACAAGGGGGGACGTATCCAGAGCCCCATACGCTAAGCTACCAGCGAAGCTAACCGAGAGACAAGAGTCTAACCGATTTGACTCATGCCGTATCCGGTCGGTAAAACAGCAAAAACGTCCTTCTTGCAAAGGAAAGCATCTTTTAGAGGAAAAGCCAAGTTTAACTATTTTATTGTAATCAACCAAAGCCATTTCAAACAACTGGTGTTCATCCGTAGCCATCGTGCAATTTTTAACAGACTCTCAGATTCTGTAGCAGCGCTGTCGTCATCCGTTTAGTTTGTTTCTGGCCCGCCTATATCAGATCAGTGGAGGCTTCTCCATTGAGGAGAGGGAGGAAGATCCTCTTTAACATTGTTGAGAATAAAAAATGTAGATTGCCCAGACTACTGTAATGAATTAATACCCTTAAATATGACTACTTAAATGCCTTTGAATATATAATGTTCATTTCCCTGGGAAAAGGGACATTAGCACCCCGTATCGCCTATTGACAATTACTTCAGGGAGGACGTTCCTCCCTCAGCCTCCATTGACTCCCATTCATTTCCCCGAAAGTACTGGCGGCCGGTGAATAACATGGGTTTCAATGGGAGAGAGGAGGAAAGTCCTCCTCCGAGTGGGTGTGACTTTAAGGGGTCTGATTCGTGCAAAAATCTATTTTCGCGCTGCGCTATTAACCAATAAGCAGGATCCCTGGCTGGTGAGCAGCGTTTTCAGATTGGGTCGATTTCCCACCCAATTGGGCTACTTTTAATCACGAAAGGCTGGAAAAATTATCATTTGGCGGGAAATCTGCACAATCTGGCAATGCTGTCGATAACAAACCCGTTCTGCATTACCGCTCACTCTAAGTGACGCAAAGCAGGTAAAATCATCTGAACGATAGCGAGATTCTAACATTGGCAAATAAAGTGTACAATGGAAACATTGGAAACAGAGGACATTGTTCATGTTTTATAACACACGGCATTCCATTCATTGAGTTACAGTGCTAAGTTAGCGACCAAAGAAAAAGGTAGACCACTTCCCCAAAATCGAGATTACCAAAAGTAATGGCAACGTCAGTGTTGTGAGTGCTACATGGTTTCCTAGGTACTCATGGCTTACTGGTATCATTACTAGCAATCGACTGTATTGCTGGCCCTGTTTGCTGTTGAATAATGGCAAATTTCCAACGTGGGCTGTTCATGGTTTCACTGATGTGAAAAATCTTGATAGGGCAACCAAACGCCACGACAAGTGTCATGATCACGTTGGTGCTGTTATCCGACTTTCCTTGCTAGGCACCATGCTTATAGATCAGGTTGTTTGAAATAATGTTCTTGTTCTTTTACTAGTTTGTTACTCTGGCCGTTCTGTTTGGTGGTGTGGAAAGGGTGAATGATTCAGAGCATGATGCATTTTAAATGGCATCACATTTGATCTTGAGTGTTTTCTTAAAACAATTGTAACTGAAAATAAACATGGCTAAATTACAACCAATAACTTCAGTCATTGAGGTCAAAAATAGGCCCAATGATAGGCCCAGATTTTTTTATTTACTTTTACAAATCAAGAGTAGGCCTGATTTGACTAATGGGCTTTGCATTGCTCAAATTACAGCGATGCCACTGGTGGCTTTGTATCAATTTTATTCACATAATTATCCCTCCCTACTATTTTGTAGTTCACCAAAACACCCTGAAACAACTTGAGTCTCACATTCTTATGCCACCATACACCAACAGTGCAAGCAGGCCAATGGCAACCAAGCGCCAGTCCTTCCTCCCTCACTTAAAAACCACCGCCACTGTATCAGATACACGATGTGATTGGTTAGCGTTCGGGTCGCGGTTCAATCTGGACTGAGAGTCAAAGCAAAAGTTTCTTTCCCCAAATTCCTTCTCCACCTTGGCCGAGATAACCCCCTAACTAGTCTTAAGTACCAGAGACTTCCGAGAACCCGACGCAGTCTTTAATTCATAATATCATCCGGAGCCGAACACAGCTTTTGGCTTCGATATTATATAGATACCTACATATTATATAATTATATATTATTAAAGTGAAAAAAACTAGAAAATGAAGTCCCCTCCCTTCCGCACCTAGATGTCGCCCGGGATTGGTTGGAGTGTATGACTAATTTATTTTTACCCCTCACTCACGTTAATGCCTGAGGAAGATGGAGAAAGCCATCGAGAATGTTTCAAACACAAAACCAAGGCAAGTCTCGGCTGCCGCTTGAAAAAACCCAGTTGACCATAAAAATACTTGATACGTACAATATAATAATTTGATGTATCTCACACAGCTATTTCAAAGATATATCGAGGATTCGATATATCGCACAGCCCTTACTCTACGCAGATTTTCATTTTTTTAAATAGTGTTCAAATCCCAGCTGAAACAGTGGGTTCACTTGCTCTTACAAGCAAATCAAATCTGTTGAGGCTGCAACTTTTATAAAAATCGCGGCTCAGCCATTTCACACGGTAGGAAAGTAAATTTAGGAATGTTACTATCCAGTTAACCAAAGCAATGTGATAGCATTTATTTTGCATAAGTGATATGACAGCAGTGCTAAGCTAGGTCCTAACAGCTGTACATACTTGGGCTTGACTCAAAGTTGTACCCTCCTCCTTGTCCTTGTCCTTGTCCCCCGAAGAAGGCCCTGAAGATGTTGTTGGCATCAAAATCTGGATAAAGAAACGAATGCACAAATCAAAGATTTAATAAATATTCCTATGAACAATCATTTGGATAAATTTGATCAAATAGACAAGCACAAACTTTGCCACAAAAGCATGAAATTATTTTAGGGAGAGGAGAATAAGTACTCATTGTGTATAAGGGGTGCTGCACCCTAAAAATGTACCTTTTGGGTTCAGTTGGGATTTATACAATGTCTATTGAAGTGCTGAATATGGTTAGACTTGGAATATTGGAGTAGGGCACAGCCCTAACAGGGTAGAAAACAGTTTGGGCCTTGGTCAATGAATTTATCTTCATTTCTTTTTAGGAAAAGGCAGGGTTCTAGTACTGATAGAATGTGGTATATCAGGTGGAAAAACACGCTCTTCCGGTTCATTAAATACTGTCAAATTCCATCACTTCAAAGACGTCTCCCAAAGTGGATAGCAGTCCAATGGGAGAGCATCTCTGGGGCACCACTGCAGTTCGATGTCCACCTAGCTGGCAGGCGAGGCTGCTTTGGCAAACAACTCGGTTGCAGTGTCTAGCTAACCTTTGGATTCATTCCAAATGAATTCATGAAATTGCTATACGTTAGAAAGGTTATTACAGTGCAGTGCATTAATATAAACCAAAGAGTAGTTTTTTCAGTTATTGTTTGAAAAAAGGGGATGACAATTTTGTGAACCAAAATTCAAAATTATTTGAAAAATCCCCTGTAGTGGACAGTTGGTGTAATGAGAGGTTTGCACAGACAAATTGAAAACCCTATGGAACATGGTCGCATTGGGTGTGCTCAAAGGATTCTGAGAACCAAACAGGCCTTAACCTACCTTCTCCCTAATGACATGCAGCACCAATCACTGCAAACTATATCAATAGCTAAATATGTAGAGCTAAATAAAAGATAAGTCATAAATACTCATTGTAAATATTCTGATAAATAGAAGGAAAAGATGTGTAGTGTGGAATCCATCTCTGCCAAAGTTAAATGCCTTAACGTTAAGGCGTTAAATACACAGCTGTGTTTAACTGTCTGGCTTCGATTGCCAGCTGTCAAAGTAGCCCTGTCCAACTTTGTTGAAAATTCAAGAATTCTGAGATTCAGGACAGGAAAATTGCAATGACCATTGAGCATTATTTGACCATTTAAAGACTCAATGTTCAAACAAATGAATAATTATACCTCAATGTATATGTATAAAGGCTATAACAGTCTCAATTATATAACATAAACGGTTAATAATGTCTACCTTAACTGTCTTATGTTGACAGTATGATGTACATATTGTACATATATTTTCAGCATTTATTTATACCTTATTTTCTATGTTCGATCTTTCGTCATTCCAATACCATAGAGCATTAAAGTATCCTCTGAAAAAGACAGACTCTGCAACTGCCGCATTCAACTGTGATGACTGCTAAGAGATAACTGACCTCCTCCTCCGCCTCCACAGCCTCCGTCGTCGTCCAGGTCGTGGCCGCTGTCGTAGCGACACTTCTTCTTAGGGTCCGACAGCACGGTGAAGGCCTCGCCCACCTCCTTGAACTTCTTCTCCTCCTCCTTCTGCACCTCTGTCGTGGCGGCGCTGTGGCGGTCTGCCCGGGAAACGCAAGATGTTGGGAACGTTACTCAATGTTGACTTACGACATGCCTCACAGCCTAACCTCAACCCCTGCACCTTGAGACACTAGTCGCTCCACCCATAGCCCTAATAGTGTCACCCCAGTCGCTTAATCCCTCATAGCTTGACCCCTCATAGCTTGACCCCTCATAGCTTGACCCCTCATAGCTCAACCCCTCATAGCTCAACCCCTCATAGCTCAACCCCTCATAGCTCAACCCCTCATAGCTCAACCCCTAGTCCTAATAGCTCTACCCCTCATAGCTCAACCCCTCATAGCTCAACCCCATACTCCAATTCCTTCATCCAAAACCATAACCCATGAACCTTAAGCCTAACCTCCAACCCCTATCGAGCACTGTATGAGTGTGCGTACCCGGATGGTGCATGAGGGCTCTCTTGCGGTAGGCCTTCTTGATCTCGTCGTCGGTGGCGTTTTTGCCGATGCCGAGCACCTTGTAGTAGTCTTTCCTCTTGCTCTTCTTCAGCTCCAGCTGGGCGGCCTTGAGCAGCTGCTTGTGTTCTGAACACACACATGATATATGAAACTGGGTTCTGTGTGGGTCGATGGACTTCCATCCACTGGACTTAAATGACATTACAGGTACTCTGTCCTGGAATGGAGCTTGAATGTCTATGTTTAATGTATGTTTTTTAACTAGTGCCTATGCATGAAACATAGCCTCTTTAGCTTACTCTGGCAAATGGGAGCAGTAACTAACTATAATCCAGTAGCCACATACTGGTGGTTAGACCAGGCTTCTGGAGGACGGTAGACATGGCATCTAGCCATGAAGCTTGAAAGTCAGCCCTGGCCACACAGTAACACTCAACCTTCCATGGTATCGTGGACACCTTACCTTTAGTTTTCTCTGTCTGGTAAACTTTTTCGTAGTCCCGCACCGCGTCGTCATACTGTTCAGTGTCTGTGTAGCTGGAAGTAAATCACAAAAGTACCAAAGTCAGCTTTATTTATTTTTTGCCAGCAAGCACAATTTTACGTTGACCACAGCATTGCAAATACATAGTTTTACACCAATCAACATTTACCTGTAAAATCAATTTCCTGGTTAGTGTATGCACAACACATCAAACTAAAGAGAAAAGCACATTACCATGCCAGGACAGATGCAAAATATGCATTTCTTTATTTTCGCATCCAAATTAGAATTTCTTTTGCCGTTATAACTCGGCAATCTCCCCGGAGGCTATTTGCATAAACCAGGTGACCCCACCTAAGACGGTCACCGTCAGCTGGTTAACGTACCACTGGGCTCGTCTTAAGTAGGCCTTGATGTACGTGGGGTCCAGCTTGATGGCGCTGGTACAGTCCTCGATGGCTTGATCCAGTTTAGTCAGCTGGTGAGAACAACATCAAATCCGGTTTAAAAACAGGCTCTTAGGATGTCGTCCAATACAACAACAGGTTATGTTTAGACTAGAGTCCAGACACATCAACGGTTCTTTCAAAGCACAATTCAATTTTCTATATTTGTAAGCCAGCGGTCGAAACACTTCAGAAAATTATTCTGTGCACTACAATGATGTTGCACAGACAGACTCCTCTGAACTAGCTGATTCAATGGAGGAACATGCAAACAGTTCTCGCAAACTAGTTCATTGAAACAATGTAGTGTTGCTGTTGCATTGCTGGCTTTAGTACAAGCCTTGGAAACCTCAAATAAGGTGAAAACGCAGAGGCACAACCCTACAGACAGAGGATTGAAGCAATCCAATTACTTACAAATTAGATGCTAGCTAGGATGTTTAGCAATGGCTCCTACTGGAATGGGATGTTTCCTTAATTGGCTACCATCGGAAACATACAATTTGCAACCATCCTAGCCCAGTTGTCCCGCTTTATTTGGAAAATGACCGACTGTCCCTGACCTTAACGCTATAACCATACCAGCCTGGTCTCTCTTTACCCATATCTTTCAACGTATCTCCATAGCCTTACTGTAGGCTTGTTCCAACGTACCATTCCTTAACTCAATAACCTGACCTTAACATAAACATAACCAATAACCATAACGCACTCCACAAGATTCCTGACCTTATATCCCTGGCCCCTTACCTTAACTCTAGGATTGCAACTATTAAATGATTCAATCAATAAATCGATTAACTGTTCAAATAATGAATGAAGTTACCAGACGTTTGCTGCCTCATGCTTCAGAAATGCAAAAAAATTGGTTCATGAATCAAGTTTAAAACATAATTATTAGCAGAAGGTGAAGAAATAGCTGCTTTGCCGTTATGTCAAAGGCATCTAAGTATTGTGTTGAAGAGATATTTACTTAGGTAGGTAGTAGCTAGCCCAGCTAGCACCGACCCGTAACGTCTCGTAATACCACTTTGTACCCCAAGAGGGCACCGTCACTGCGGCGTCCTGCGTCCCTCAGTCCAACATGAGAGGATGACAGTATTCTAATCTCTTGTACATTATAAATGATAGAAATAGAAGCAAAACAAGAGTTAACATTTGTGTTGCTTTTCACTGCTGGAGACAGCTCTTGGTGGGCAAAGGAATTAAACTTGATGCTGAACTTGCAGACTGTTTCTTCTAGACCGGTAAACATTTTCTGATATTTGACGATGATTAATCACATTAATGACAATGAAATTAACACTTAGTGTCAGCCCTACTTGACTCCAGGACCCTTAGCTACCTGGTCTCCCTTCATCTACCTTAACTCCTGCGGTTCCTCTGTTGCAGTACAGCTTTGCGTTGGTCTTGATGTTGTTGGGGTCTATCGTCAGGGCTTCTGTGTACAGGCGGTAGGCCGCCTCGTAGCTGCAGTCCTTGAAGGCCTGGTTCCCCTCCTCCTTCTTGGCCTTCAGAGCCTTGGCATTCTGGAGGTGCAGGAGAAACCAAGATAAGTCACACTTCATCTACAAAGTTCTGTCCAGTAATCCTTTCACGCGTGTCCACAATTGACTAACAAGAGAGGCTGAGAACAAATACAATCAAAGGATCCAATCAAAATTGGGGTTTACAGAAAAACTAAAAGCGTATAGTGCTGCACAACCTACCCTAAAAAACAACCAGACAGAGTACAAAAATAAAAGGATAGTAATTTGAGAGTTAATGTACCATTCAGAAGCCTCTTCTATCCACTGATAGTCCAAGGTTGCCTACAGTCAGATTCGACTATGAGCAAAAACAGCACCGCCTCTAGACCTATTGGATACCTTTCCCTCCTATGTGGTGCTATTATAGCCACCTCAATGCGGTTTACCTATCAATTCATTTCAAGCGAACACACGTCATGCAAGACAAGACGAGCTCTTTAGGTTAGAGCGGGAGGTGCCTCTCTACCCTTGTAGTTCGTCCATCACCTTAGCTGGGGTGATTTGGGCTCGTTTTTGTATAGCTTTTGTCTAAATAATAAACATCGACCAAAGATCCGGACCACCAGGGACGTACTCTGCAGGCGAGGCGGGCCTTCTCGTGGTCGGGGGCCATGCGCAGGGCCTGCACGAAGAACTGCACGGCCTTGTCGATGCAGTCCTCGTAGTAGAGACACAGGCCGCGCACGTACAGGGCGTCAGCGTTGGTCGAGTCCATCCGCAGGATATCACTGGGGGGCAGAGAGCGGAGGGAGTCTAAAATGAGACCATCTCAGACCTGGGCTGTGGGGGTTCTGATATGTTGATGGTTGGAAAATGTATCTTAATCTGATAGTATCCTAATCGTTCAAGTCAAATATTTGGTGCTTAATGCTTCTAAAATTCTAATATTTGGTTAATGGATCATTCTTAAATGGATACTTTCGTTTTTCTCGGCTGCTGGTCAGATAAAGCAAGCAAATTCAAGACATCACTTTGGACTGAGGTTACGTGTGTTTGGCATTTGCCATTATTAAAAACATTTTATAGACTAAATGATGAATCTGAAATAATGAACACAAAGCTTGATCGACCCTAATCAGCAAGTATCAAAGTGAGTCTAGTCCCCGCTCGACCCCATAAGCCAGCCGTAGTTACCTGGCAACCGACTGGGCCTCTGGGTAGCGTCCCAGCAGTGCCAGACACTCGGCCTTCAGGATTTTGAAGCGGTGACACGCGCTGGCTACGCCCAGGGCCCGGTCCATACAGTACACCACCTGGAGGGGACAAGCGATACCGAGTTATAAGGATGGACATCAAGGAGGCTCACCACACTGTTGCTGGGTTACGCCCATCCAGTGAATGGATTGAGTCTATTTCACTGGGAGAACAAGGGAGAACTTACCTTTCTGAAATCCCGCTTTTCAAAGCCAGATTCTGCAACTCGCTCAAACTCCAATATGGATGATGCGTTCTTATGCTGAAATAAATAAACGAACAACAACAAAGGCCATAAGTTCACTCAGTCCTTAAAGAATGATGCCCCCATTGACATTGTAAGCGTCAGACTAATTTATTTAGTAATGATTGAGTGCCATTAAATAGAGATGCACCAAAGGCATTCAGAGCACGAGAACTCTTATTAACTTATGGATACCTAAGAACCACTACTTCACATTCAGTATTGGTACCTGTATTGTTATCGTTACCAGTATTGGAGCATCTTTAGTGTAAAGGTTGCAAGGTTGAGTGCAAAAAAGTAGTGTACACAAAAAAGTACACAAAAGTGCTACTGGATCTCTCCAAGATCCAGCAGCACTTGCTAGAATCGGATGGTGAACGACATTGGGTGATGACAGTGGTCTGTGAAGGACAGTGAACTGAGTGTTAGACAGGCAAACTCGTACCTCCTGCTGGGCCTGCATGTTTCCAGGCTCCAGCTCCAGAACCTTCTGGAAGCAGCGGCTGGCTGCCATGGCGTTGCCGAGAGACAAGTGGCACTTTCCCTCTCGCAGGTGGCCCTGAGGAGGAGCGAGGACAGGTGGAGGGTTTCAACTTGGAAAGAGGCTTGGGCTGGTGCCCAGATATTATGCAGCGCCACGCATCATTTGGGTTGGAGCACTCGGGAGTGTGCTAGCGTTCTGTTACTTGGTGCACTTGTATCAGGCCTAGTACATGGTCAACAAGTTTAAGGCAATATTAAAGAGGTTTCTCAACGTTTTTATACATACACATCCTCAAAAGAAAATTGAAATCGAGTCTGATAGTATACTCAAAGAAGCTCTTGACATTTGCTTGATATTTCATAACAAATTATTTATAAGGCTGCATATATCAAGCATTTTAAAATATTACAAGGGTGAAATAAAGCTGTATTCATTTTGAGATGGGGGCTCAAATCAAGAGTTCAAGAAGTACTTCCAAATTCCTGCGCATGTCTGCTTCTTGTCAATTATTTAGTAAAGATGTAAATGTTTTAAAACCACAGGTCATTTGGACCATTCATTACATTAGAGCATACTAATGAGACTAAGCTAGTTTCAACCGGCCTGGTATACTGTCTGAGAAATTGTACAAATCAGTATTTAACAGACTCTCAAACCTTCATCCATTGTAAAATGGCATCATAAAACAGTATTGAGGATGTAGGATTTTCCTTTCCCGTCATTCAGAATAGTGTTTCTCTCTGCATGCTCCTGCATAGCGCTGGTGTTGTGATATTTTTTGTGATCATTTAAAGCACTCCCATACTTTAACATAAATATTTTATCAAGATCCAAAACCGACATGAACACCGAAGGGCTGTCCGAACAGAGTCAGTGTTTGACCAGTTAGTGGAGCCAAAAACAGCCAACAGCCATGCAGCAATTAGGTGATTTATGTATTTTTGCTTTTGAAGTGATACGAAGATAAAACATGTTTCAACCAATTAAACGTTGAAATATTACTCACTTCATATATTTAGTTTTTCATGTCGATGTGATCGATTACTTCGGCGAATCGCAGCAGCCATAGTTCATATGCATGCTGTCCGGTATTTAAAACACACCTTCATGAAACATTCATCCAGCCGCACGGCCTGCTGGGAGTCTTCCAGAGCCTCTCGGAAGCGACTCAGCATCATCAGCGTGGCCGCCCTGTTGCCGTAGTAACTGGCATTTTTGGGACAGGCATCTTGACAAAAAAAGGTGGGTCAAACAAAGAAGAAAACAATGTTAGTCATCATCTTAGGCAGAGTGTAAAGGAAACCTGGTGGAAATAAAGATTGACCCAGTACATCATAACTCAAATTGTACTATCCACTAGGGGAAATTTGGTTGCAGCCAGGTAACAACGTTCAATCCATCATATCTATAACATGAAAGACAACATACCAGACGGGACACAGATACAAAAATACACTAAAGTGACAATACAGTACACTAGGGCTGCAACAACGAATCGATAAAAATCTATTACTAAAAGCGTTGGCAACGAATTTGGTCATCGATTCGTTGAGTCGCGCGATTACTACGTCACTCTTAGGCGTGGCACTGTTTACAGCCAGCCGCCGACAGGTTGGTTCACGCACGCCCACAGCGAGCTTTAGTGTGAGCGACCACAGCTTGTATTTTGGTCATATCGTAACACTGGACTGTAAGCCTATATAAAAGTGTTGTACCTTCACTGTCTTTGGGTTAAAAAAACTCCTTCAACTCAGTATCCGTCTAGTCCAACCTAAAACTCTTGTCAGCTGCTGCTGCAGACGGGCTCGGAGTCAGCACCGTGTGCATCAACAGTCACTCAAAGCAGCGGTAGTAATCACACAACCGGACGGTGTAGAAAGTCCCGTCAGTTAAAAATAGTAATCCTGTTTTTAAATCCATGTTAAAATCAGCACGATATAGAGCTAGTTAGCATAAAAAAAGTAGCAAACAGTGTCAAATGTGATGTGTTCAGGTTCGCTCAGTAATATGATTGATGTGTTTAAATGCAACACAAAAAAAATAAAATTTGAGATTTTGGTGAAAACTTGTTTTCCCATTAATAGAAAATAGATAGTAAAAATGGAATTATGACCCTTTTAAAATCCTATCTTGAGCTATGATCATCTTATCAGCAAATAAAGCAATAATACAAGTTCTATTTCAACAAAATAATAGAAAAGTATCAATAGTGGTATCAATAAAGACTTGGATCGTTAAGGAGTCTCGAAAAGGGTACCAATATCAATAAAAATTAACAATCTCCTGTCATCTGAGAGAAATGAAGATGGTTTAATTTCTTTTTAACCGTTGGTATTAACCGGTTAAAGATCTTATCGGTTAACCGGTTAACCATGGACATCCCTTATGTACTGTATATATATAAATGTATATCATACATTGTATGTTTTTTTTGTGTTATCCCAGTTATGTTTTTTTATCATTTAATATTACTTTTAACAGTTCCGGGACGTTGGAGCAATAACCTGGTGTTCTTAAACTTCAGTCTGCACTGTGAATTTGAAGTAATGTTCAGTTTTTGAATAAAAATGCGGCAATTACAAATGTTTATTTTTTTATCCGATTCATCTGAAAAATAATCGACCGATTAATCGATTATTAAAACAATCGTTAGTTGCAGCCCTACAGTACACTTCATGTGTAGACAAAGACAAGCAAATGGCTGATTGCAGAAAGGGCTTAGAGCAACCATGAGTGCAAATTCAGCCTTCTAATTGCAGTGCAAACAAATGAGTGACATTTTTTAGACCTCCGAGTTGGAACTCTATCGTCTACCTGAAAGTGGAAGCTCAAACTCTCTCTGAGGGGGGTGGTCAGACCAATATAGCATGGGCCTTCCTTATGACCCACAGCTCATAAAGGTCAGAGAGCTGTGCTCGGTTCACGTAAACAAGCTGTTGTACCTTCTTAGAAAAGGCATCTGCATTACCCTGAAGGCACAACCTGTTATCAAACAGTAACCAAATATTTGTTTTTTTTAACAGATTAATCAAGATGCGTACTGATTTTCTCAAATCAATAATCATGTCCTTTGTCTTTAACACATTCAGTTCAAGGAAAAACACCATGACACAGTCAGCAACGACCAGTCCACGATCAAGTTCGCCCCCCACTTCAGCAGGCTAACATGACCAAGTAATATGCAAACATTATGATGTGTCTATTCTTAAACCAGCTCTGGCAGCTATTTATGTAAAGCATATAAAGAAGGGGAAAGGTCACATCATTGGGGTGAACCAGAGGATGAGCAAAGCTTGTTTAAGAGGACACTATTAACACACTGGTAAAAAAGCTGAAGAAAAATCAATGAACAGAAGTCTGGCATGAGTCAGGGGGCCCTCAAGATGATGATACAGGCAGTTCAGCAGCATCAGATTGGCCTCCTCTACACCTCTGCCAGCTCTATAAGCAAGCTGCAGAGGATCTAAAGAACCATAACTAAAGATCTAAGTGCTACTGTGTAAAATCATTCACAGTCTTTGTTTTGTTTTTTACACTTGGCGACAGGGAAAATTCTCAGTCTTTTGTAGCTCAAGATATTCCATAAACATGATGTAGAAAATATATCAGCGCTGTTCAGCACAGGTGCTCACACAGATCTCATCAGGTGCCGGGCTCTTTCTGGTTTCTATGCAGAGTTCACCTCAACTCTGCATAGAAACCAATGCACAGCCACCATTGAATGTTGTACGTCCTGGCACTTGTACATTGCACTTATTCAAGGTACTTAATTGTATAGCATCTACAGTAGCTGCTATCATTGCTTTACACGGGGAATGGGTTAGCCTAGCGATTGTAATACTTGCACTTGGTTCTATGAACATCTTTACTGTACCGACAGCGATATATTGTTTCACTTCTTATGACAAATGTACTTATTGTAACAAATGCACTTATTGTAAGTCGCTTTGGATAAAAGCGTCTGCTAAATGCCCTAAATGTAAATGTAAATGTATGCGTGTGCCTTAACAACGCAAACAATTTCAACATCTATGCTAATATTTTGAATTGACCTGGTCCTGCTCTTCGGTCTGCTCTGTAAAGTCATTTTTATCATACCTCAAATAGACCTCATTAAAACTCTCAGCTTGTGCAGAGGTAAAACCATGAAGAATAACTAACCCGCATTCCCCCTCTCATTACACCCCGTCATTTTCTTCATGTCGTTCCAGAGAGCTCTTTGGTTAATGCTTCTAAATTCTCTTGCCATCTTGTCCTTGGAATTAATTGTAGCTTTCTGAATTCAGCCATTAAGTCTTTTCTTAATTCCCTCTCCTTGGTTACAACACCTCTATAAAAAGCAGCTTTCCTTTGACTAACAAAACTATTTATTTTCACTTTCACTTTGACTATCTTGGTTGGGCTCACAAGAGCCTTAACAAAATGAAATGTAGCTACACATAACGTCATTCAGTTCATTTATACCGTCTGAGGGATCCCATGAACACTGACCAGTGCACTCGAAGCTGCCCTGAAGGGCCAGGGAACTGTCCTCACCAGCTGCTCACGCTGTAACACAGGCTTATACGTAGCTAGGAGGCGGACTACATTATGTTCTGATGATTCGAGCGGGGGTCCACATTAATAGGACTGTAGCACAAGTCTAAAGCCCGATGATGTAGATTACAGTTGTCTCTCTTTGAATATTTGAATAGCACTTTGAGTATCAGCAGCTGAATATCAGCAGCTGGATTGGTGTTTTTGAGGGAATTCCCCTTAAAAAGACGAACATTTGAGGGAATTCCCTCAGGAAGTAAAGGGCATTTGCTGTTAAGGTAACATTACTGCACTATCTGCGGTTTATATACAAGCAAACTCCTCATGCGTCTTCCCTGTTACCTCACAGTCAAGATAGAATAGGAAGGAGTCCCAGGGAAGAATCCAACTCCATATCTTTCAGCCTAGTCTCAGTCAACGCCATGATAGTCTTTCCTGAATTTACGAAGATGAGTGACATTTGCCTGCAGTTCATCGGTATTATTCCTTAAGGAACTGCCCACTGGTTTCATAGATGCACCGGGATGACATTAACTTTCCCAGGGATATACACTCTGCTTTTAGACATCCGGTCATGGGGTCTGCATCTAGGGTAGATATGCCAAATCCTGTGAATACTGAATACTCAACTTTGGTGAAGGCCTGAAGAAATTTTCAGGATAAAAATTGCTACAAATGAAAAAGGGTTCTCCATTAATTAGTGATCTTACAACAGCAATGATTGGGACGATGACAGTTAAGTTAGGAGTTAAACCCTCAATTAAACACAGAATTCTCAGACACAACACCAGGGCAGCGCACACCATATGAACTCTAAATCCTGTACATTCGCACCCTACAGCACCAGTGGACTACAGAACTGAACATTGTCTGGCATGAGTTAACATCAGTACTCCATTACCAGTCAACCCATCCCCAGTACCACCGGTTTTAGACCTGAGCCCGAGTTAAAATATCCCCAGTTGCATGTCCCTCCCCAACAGCAGGGTTCAACCTGACGGTACATAACGTTGTGTGTTTTGTATTGCAGCGTTGCAACATTTTGACTCCCCAGCAGGATAGGCTCCTTACTACCCTGGCTTCCCCCACATGCAGGTACTGCCAGTAGTGGCGTTGAGGAATACAAAGTGATGTCTCACCGATTGCCTTGGAATAACAGCTGAATGCCTCAGAGTAAGCTTTATTGATGTAGAAGGCATTCCCCTCCTCTTTGAAGACCTCCGCCTCACTGTGAAATAAAGAAGGCAGGATTATAATTTTTATTTGCATAGAAATCAGGTCAAACAATACAATAATGATGATGAAATATCATCATTATTCCGACAAATATTAAAGACCTGGTAACAATAGATTGTGAGAGCATAGTATGCCCATGTCTTCAAAGAATCAATAATGCAGAAGGGACATAGTTTCACTGGCACACCAAATAATGCAGTTTTTTCTCAATGTTGGGAATGGAAAAATATCCTTTCAACAATAAAGGGCACTTAGTTCTACATAAGATATTGACATCATCATGTGCATGTCTATTGTAGTGGTTGGGTGCACAAATTATTGAACTATAATCATAAAATGTACTCAACGCTTATTCATTAACCTCACCAGTGACTCTGAAATGAGGTTCCAAAATCACCTTTGTTTTATTAAACACATAACATTTTAATGAGTTGACAGTTTATTTGAATGTAAACGAGTAAAAAGTTTGTCACCGTTTTGCTATTGTATTTAGAGAGCTTTTAGTGGTTGAGGTAAAAAAAAATAGTTAAGACCATTGCCTGGAAAGTTCTGGAAGATTGAACCTAGATCTAGATAGTTGCCATACTTCCGCCGCGTTCTGGCAAATTGCTGAACACCTAGATGTACCCGAATTTAATGTACACAAGAATCAAAATACACCCATGATGTTAGCCAAAGACGATTAAAGCACAGTGCAGGTGTTTTGGAGCAGTTAAGTCTGGAGTGGATGCCACCGTGCTGCATTTTCATAAATACAAGATAAGAGATTTTTTAAAAAAGACGGCGAATGACGGCGTCACAACAGCCAGTAATAGGCAAATGCATTTAACAAATATTAATGTAATGGGAATAAAAAACACAAACAATGTATAAGGAAACCAATAGGAGTACCAAAATGTGCGTAGCATCCACAGCAGCAGTCACGTTGATATGGCTAATCTACACAATACGAGTGGTTTTAGATTTAGCCAACAATGAACCAATGTCCTCTCGTCATTTAGCAACGAACATCCTAAACACAAATCCACTATAAAATGAACCTCAAACCGGCCTAATTGTAGCCGCAACGCGTTGTGTCTTGCTATCTTTTCTAGCTATCTGGTTAGCTTAGCACTGCAATTGGCCTCAGCGTTAGCATTAGCATTAGCTTAAGGCCCGGCAAGGAACTCAACTGGGTCAGGGGTCCCCGTCGCCGGTTAACACCGCAGGGCAATATCTGGGTGAAACCCCAAACCGATTGTAGTTGTGTGTCTAAACCGGATCAATAGATGATATATAGATGTGTATCTGTACCGTTCCAGGTCCATTAAATTGAAGATCTGGGACCCCGATTCGGGTTCCATCGGCATGTCGATGTCAACAGCTGCCATCTTGCCGAGAGGAGCCGAGAGAATCCGAGTGACGCTATTTCCGAGAGCCATGATGAACCAGTTCCTCTTCGACGTTAAAGTTCGGTTTTTAGTTATATTTTATTTGTTTATTTATGTGACATTAATAACCCTTATAGTGCCGATTTTACCTAATCTACACTTCTCTACCAGTTTGCATTATATTCACGTAAGATACATATCTTCAATATACATACTATACCAGACATTTACATTTTCAAAAAATATATAAAAATAAAACCGAATATTGATCACAATATTGATTCATAAATAAGAAATAATTAATGTTGTTATCAATCAATATTTTTGATAGTTATTATTTGAATCAGTAGATGGCAGTCAAATGCTTTCTAACAACCTTTTACTTTCTATGCGAGGCTAACTGAGGTCAATTAGGCCTGGCCTCATATTTATTGAACTTGTGCAATTTGATTTTGTATTAACAATGTTTTGTGAAGCCTTATTTAAATTTGACCACGGCTCAGTGATACTTTCTGATTTAATGGGCATTTTATTTCCATTTTTGACCCAGGAAAATGAACAGCATAAAAAAATAAGAGTGAATTAACAGTTTGAAATTGTTCTCTCTCATGTGTTTTGAGGGGTTGGCCCCTTGGCCTAATTTATTTCATAAGAATCAAACACTGTTATATGAAAAAAAAGTATAATTTATAGAGTAATATACAACAATTTATAGACATTTTTCTCTTAATGAATAATAATTTACATTATTGCAATGAATGGATGTGCAATAAATTATGCAATGCATGGGTTTATAGGTAACACTTCATACAAATTCAAAGACATATTGCTTGAGATGGTTTGGCACAATCAGGTGGAAGAGAGGTGAGTTCTTTACATAATGAGTATTGATTTAAAGCTACACTGGGTGTTAATTTATAGAAAGTCATTCATTTATATGTATATATCTATATCCCATTCAGTCATTAAGCCTTCGAGAACTACCTAGTGTAGCCAGCCTCGTCACTAGGGATTGAGGGCACCATGAAAATATCTTGCATTGGGCCCCTGATAATTATCCAAAAATGAAAAGGTTAATGAGGTTTTAGGACGTTTTTCATCTTCCGGGAGCAGCTCTTCTTCACCGCTCAACACTGCCACCATCAGTTAAGAGAAGGACAAGCATGTTATTTATTGTTTGGGGAACTACTTCAAAGAAACAACTTCTGACACTTTTCTGGATGCCATATATAAAAAAAACTAAGCTCTTAAATTGTGGTGGCGGTGTTTGCCAAAGAGGTGTCGCCCCTTAACCTCATTAAAATGATGAAACCCTTTAAACGGAAATGAGATTGTATTATATAGTGGATAGAATCCCCTTAGATGACAGACTGGTCTGAGGAGAAAACCTTCATGCTTTCAAGTTAATCATAAGCCACTGGCTTCGTCCCACTAAATTAGAACCGGATGGAAATTTGAGACTTTGATTACGGGGCAGACTGGTACACACCGAATGTATGCAATGTAAAATACTATCATGTATATATATAGAGAGCTAGGCATGCCTTGTGTGTAGTCATAAAAATGGCATCGGCCAGTAAAATATCTGTAGGGAGAAAAACAAAATTTTAAATAATTGTGTCACTGAGAATCCTGCTGAGAAGATATCATTTTGCATTCTCACCAGTGATTACCAATTTGGCTTTCAAAGCAAACATGGCAAATATGTGTATATTCTTCCTCAAGTAAACATAAGCTAAATACAGCAGCCTAAATCGATCTATGTATCTAACCCTAAACCTAACACTTATATTGAGGCCACCTTTGCCTGAATGCATTTAATCGTGAGAGTTATTCATGAAAAGGATTCAATAAAATCTGCCTTAGAGGTGTAAGTATACCATCCGGAAATTGGTGTTCAGGTTCGAAACACAAACAGTGCAGACTACATGGGGACCACTGTGTCTGCTCCTTCTTGTATTAGCAACGGGATCAGACGGGTGGAGCGTTATCACCTGTTTTATTCAACCTGTACATGAGTGACCTATGAGTACAGGTGAAAGGGTGTAACACTGGCTGTATGGTTTGTAATACAGCAACCATCTCATGCATGCAGATAACCTGTTGATATTTAGGGGGCTGGCCTGCCACGCTTTCTGCAAAAATGCAGCCAGTATGGGGTTGATGATGGTATAAAATTTAATGCAATATGCATAACTCAAAATATAATGCAATAAAAAGCAACAATGAGATTGTTGAATCCAAAAGACGGCAGGAATCTAAATGTCCTTATTCTTGTGTGGTAATGCACTCAAAGAATGTAAAGAGGTAAAAGGCCTGCCACTGTATCACCAATGACCTCACTGATGATTATAGGCTATGCAAAGTCCAATTTGACGATTTGATAGTTTACGTGTTGTGCTAATGTGAATTGTTCATAGTTTAAAGCCTTCTACACAACAGTAAACTGCTTACTTGTGGGTCAGCTAGAGGATAATCTGCATGCAAATACACAGGGTGGCCCCGCATATAACGATGACGCATTGCAGTTGTTGCTGCGTCAAGCCATAACAGTGCTAGCCATGTTTGTCTTTGTTGGTGTACCGACTTGCCTAGACAGGTCATAATAAATCGAATGCATACATGTATTTGTCGCCTGATTGTGTCTGGGAATTCTGCCGTAGTAGTTCTAGTAGTAGTATAGTATAGTAGAATCACATCAGGCTTTGCTCTGCATTATGTGTCTTTTTTAGATGGGAAATTAGTACATTTTAATGTTTGTCTGTAGCTGTAAATTATGGCTCCACTGGGTCTGAGATAAAGTTATTAGTGAATTGAATTAGTTGTGTATTAGCAACAAACAAGGATAAAATATTCAGATTTGATCTGTCCATCATCTTTTTTTAACCTCATATATAATACATATATGAGGTTAAAAAAACACAACTGTACCATGATATAATAAGTAAAAGAAACACACACTCTCTTGGCCAGAGTGGATCCCTACAACACAGCCATAAAGTTCCAGGTTCACTTCCCAATGTCGACCAGATGTCTGCAGTCTACTGTAGGCCTCCATTTTCAAGATGCCCTTAGCCCCCACCTGCTCCTTAAGGACATGCAGCTCAATGCATTGCAAATCCAAAACCTGGGATTAAAGTGTGTGCTTGAAGTCTGTACTTGGCATTGCGTTGAAGGGTTATGACGGACTGCCACTATGTTCCCCGGAGAGACTTACAGGGAGAGAGAGACACACACAAAATAAGCCAAATGTCTTATAGGCAGATTCAGTCTTTCAAAGGTTATGGATCATCTTAAGGATTTTTTTTCAGAAATGAGTTGTGCAATGTAAACAACACTGAAGAACACAAAATGAAAAGATTGTACTTGTTCCCTTGGAGCACACTTGAGAAATCTTCATAAGGATATAAATGGCAACGTTAACGTGTATAATGAACACAGACAATCTATATTTAAACTAGCAAGGTCTTATTAACAAACATAAATCTGTCTTGTCATCATGGCTTTGAGAGGAACTTCAGGAGAACAGCTGATCAGAGCAGGGGATCTTCGATGTTCGGTGGGACGCCACGGTCACTCAGCGTCTCACATCTAAATCCCGTAGCTCAAGGAGTTTGCATACTTTAGTCATGACGTGAAACCTTCCAAACGGGACATCAATCTACTGTCGTCAGGGCTACACTGCTATGCCAACCCAGTTATGTTATGCTGGCATGATTAGCCACTGGCTATGCTGTAATGCTAGCCCAGCGTAGGCTAGTTAGAGCTTGATAAGCCTGTTATGGTAGCCTCGGCTAGGCCAGGTATAGCTTGATAGCAACTTGCTAGTAACTTTATGCCAGCCTAGGCTAGGTATAGCTTGATCTAGCTGGAACTGTTGTGCTAGCAAAGTCATGGGTAAGCATCGCTTGATTAACTCTTGGCTTGTAGTTCTAGTATGGAAGCGTATCCATGACTGGGCTGGGTATAGTTTAAAGTTAGCAGGTTGTGGCTGGACGGCTAGTAGGGAGAGAAGATGATGGGTGCGTGTGTGGCTCGCAGGGGTCCGGGGGCAGGCCTGAAGAGTGTGGGGCTGATCAGAGGCCCCTGGAAGAAGGCTGTGGGGCCGTGTGGGCCCCTCAGAGCCAGCGGCCCCGAGGCTAGCGTGCAGAGAGCGGCGGGGTTAAAGGGGTTGTGCAGGAAGCCCGGAGGCAGGGCCTTGGACAGATGTTTCTGCAGGGCCAGTTTAGTCTGCATGGGGAAACAAATAGGTCACAACCTTAGGATTAGAGTTTAGCCTGGCTTTCTCTTAAACGTTTAAACAGACCAATACAGATAGAAAACATACAACGCTGCTTTCAACAACTAGACTCAACTTATATATATGTTCATTTGATTCCCCCCGCTACGCATATCGAATAGTGGCTCTGCGTCTGCACTGAAGGGCGAATGCGTGCCACTCTATTTAGAGCTAGTTCTAGTTTTACCAAGTCTTTCTTGGCTGCACTTTACCACAGGACAGTAGACGAGATGGGGTAGCACAAGTGCCTGGATACCCTGGACAGTAGAGGTTGAAAAGGGCTCAGCAAATCTCCTGCTCATCCAAAGTACCCTCCCCATGTTCTGAGTTACATTAACAATACGATTACTCCATGACAGACGATTGTAATGTGGCACCCAGCAGCTGTTTTGTTTTTTTTCCACCTGCTAAATGTCGACCATATTCAGGCAGAAATTAAGCTTTTAATTTCCCTGTAAAATAATATGTGTACCTAAAATAGACTTTTTCTTTGGGATGTTTAAGAACATCCTGTATTTCAACGCCAGACTCTAGTTGGGCTCTTTTCGTTCAGAGTGAATCACAGACATGTCATGACTAATAGTAACCGACATTCACAGTGTTGTCGATTCAAAGCGACAGACAGGTCATTATTAGTAGTCACTGACAAGTGCGTTGTGGCATCGTCTGCGTACTTTGCTTCATGTCTGGCCTGTCTAAGACCCTGATAAGTAATTTGTAAGGTGAATATTAGCAGCCTGAGGCCCCAGCCTTAGGTATCTGACTAGAGAGGTGCCATCTGCCCCCAACCTGGAATGACTTTCCCCCACAGCTCATATGTCTAAGGTCTATGAATACTCACCGCCAGCAGCGTGCTCGGCTGGACCTTAGCGTACGGAGTGAACTTGGGCTTGGACGGCTTCCCACTCACACGCTCCTTGTGTCTCCGACTGCTCATGTGCTGGAGGATACAGGAGAGACCACCGGACACTCAGATTGGTTAACAAGCCTCAAACTAAACATGAGCATTTTGTTATTTAACAGATAGTTAGTCTGCACAATGAGAACAGCTTAATACTACAGAGTAACCAAACAATGTTAATGGGAAAAGGAGATGAGAAGATGTCCCGCCTCTCGTACCTGTTTAAGTTGTGACTCAGAGTTGACAGACAGCTGGCACAGTTCACAGTGGAAGGGCTGACCGGTTGGAACCGGGCCAGCTCTGGTCTTAAAGCCTGCCCAAGACTTTGGACGGCTGGCCGGGCGAGCCGATGATGTCACCTTGACCCTGCGTTGCAATTGGGTACCGCCACCACTCTGACCATCCAGCATCTGTTTGTGCCTAGAGCCTTTCCCCACCAATGACAAGAAAGGATGGGTTTAACATTTTCAATGGTTGTGTGATTAAGAAAACTACAGAATTGAACAAAAGCAACCACATGACATTATTTGAGGGTTATATGGGCCTAAAAACTGCTGCACTTGGCTAAGGAATCCCTACAGTGGGGCTAGGTCCTGCTGTAGTGGGATGTAGGCACTGATACTATAGAACCACTATAGTAGGAAAAGGTACCACTCCAGTGGGGCTAGGAAAACAATGCAGTGGGACTAGCTATAGCTTCGATGAGGTATCACTGCAGGTTGGCTACGTGGGTAGAGTAGGGCTAGTAGCTACCACTGCAGTGGTGCTGCATACCACGGTAGTGGGGCTATGGAACCACTACATTCAGGCTTTGTACTGCTGCGATGGAGCTACGCACCCCTGCAGATGGGCTCTACTTACCTAGGCAGTGCGCCTCAAGCTGAGAGTTGGAGTTCACCGTCACTTTGCACAACGGACAGTGGAGCTGCAACTTGTTCCTGCTCCTCTTGCTTCCCTTTCCCTCCTCCTCCACCATCAACTCCCCCTCATCTTTCACCTCCTTCTCCTGCTGCTCCTCCTGCCTGCCCAGCGAGGAGCTGCCCTGGGCAGTTGGGGTAGGATCTGAGGTCTGAAGGGGCAGGAGGGGGCTGGGGAGGAGGGGACCGGTGTAGACCACCAGCGCCTTTGACATCAGTGTGTCAGGGGGCGGAGAACATGTCTGGTTGGGAACTTGTGGGGGAAGCCCCGGTGAGGTGGGTGTGGTGTCGGCGCTCTGGGAGACAAGGAGGAGCGGCAGCACGTTTGCCTGGGTTTGTTCAGTTTGTTGCCGTGTGGAATTCTGCGACATTGTGGCAACAATGAGACCTGTGGGAGGGAAGAAGGGATTTTTATTTTAGAACATTTAGAATATTTACATACTTTATATCGCTGGGAACCAAGTTCAATCAGGAACAAGATTTGCAATAGCCATAGTTCACCAGAGATGGTGCTGTCTCCTAAGTTTTATACTATGGTTTGGCTAGTCTTAAAGCATTAGCGTTCTGCAATAAAGCTACAGAAAATGAATCTATTAACACCATATTAGGTTTAAGGTTTAATAATATTGTTTAATGTGTTAAATTAGTTGAATGCTATAGTTAGTTTAGTCTTTAGGCATTAGCTGTCTATCACTTATGCTACTGAAAATGTATAAATTAGCACCATATCCAGCCATATTTTTTATACATATTGTTTAATGTGGAAATTTGTGGATCAGCTCGTCTTTTATCAATTGTCTTCGCAAACACAATTCTTTCTCTTTCCATTTGTTTGTTTACTGTTCTGTTCCTCTGTAACCCAGTCTATCCATCTCTCTGTTTCATATTCTGTATCTCAATCTCTCTCCCTACTTCCCTCCATCTGCTTCTCCATCTCTTCCTCTCTCCCTTTTCCTCGCTTTCTGTCTTCCTGCTTCTCTCTCTTTCTATCTCTTGTGTAGGGCGTTTCTCCATTCTTTGTCTGCATCTCCCCATGAAGCCATCAATCAAATACCATGGCAACGACAGAACTCAACGAGCTATCATTATGTAGTTACCACAAAATCACAGATGCTGGGGGGAAGAGAAAGAGTGGCCCTTTCCCTTGCAGAACAAGAGAGAAGAGAAATTATTGGAAAGAGAAATTAAGAGGGAGAGGAGGACCAATAGGAGGCGGATGTTTTGTATTGTGGCAGAGGGAAGGAGGTTATGACATCACTGCCACACCAGTGCTGTTCAGCTGCATCTGTAACATGCACCTGGACCTCATTGACATCAATGAACCTGCAAAGTGCTGCAATTATGGTGAGAGGGGAGTAGAGAGCACAGAGTCAGTCTTTCTGCTGAGCTTTCAAGCATGAATGTGCAGCTCTGTGCATTTGCGAACTGATGAGATGCAGAGAGATAGTTTTGCCTTATCAGTTTACAAAAGATCAATTGTGTAGTGGGATTGTGTGAAGCCAACAAAGACTTTGAGGATGGCTCTAGATTAGGGAAGGGGAGAGGGGTCGGGGGGGTTTAGGTCCCTGTGGGATCAGAATCACAGCATGCGTCACAAAGAAGCACCTGACTTGCTCTAGTATTTTGCCAGACACTTCAATCAAATCGCCTTGCAGTGAATTTAGACGTGTGTCATCGAGGAGCAGGCAGGCCTAGCGGTTAGGGCATCGTGCTCTAGCATAGCTACGGTTGGACATTTGGTTTGAACCCAGAACCTTTCATTTAGGAGTCACCCCAGCCACCGACCAGACTATCCACCAGACAACAATAGAGAGACAGACAGAGAAAGAGAGAGATATTTTAAAATATACATAAATACATAGAGAGAGATGGATTTATTGAGGTAGAAAAGCTTCATACTGGTTTCATCGGTCCGCTGTGTGTCTCTCAGCACGGCCCCCCCTTCAGCCCTCCCTCTCTCTTTCTGCCGGTCTCTCCCGGGGGCCAGGGTGGTTTGTCCAGCCCTCTGTCTGCTGCGCTGGGGGCCGCGCTGGCCCACCAGGGCCTTCAGCTTGCGTGCGTGTTTGTGGCCCTTGTAGTGGGCCTCTGCCTGGTTCTGTAATGCAGACACACACACACACACACACCCCCCCCCCCCCCCCACACACACACACACACACACAAACAACCCCACACACACACATAAACATACCGAGATACACACACAGAATTACAAACATATAGAATATATATATATATATATACACGTATATATACACATACATAGCACACATAGCATAACAAACCTATATAAATAAGAAGACACGTGTATATATACAGTATGTAGCTATTCATATACATATATATACATATCCATATAATATAAATATATTTTATTTTAATTTTATTTATACACAGAACCCACACACACGCACACGCACAGGCTCACGGAAACACGCACACACACACACGTGCATTCCCATGCACACACGCATGAGTACATGTATTTCCATATCCCCGCATAAACGCACGCAAAACAAAGTGAAGCATTTATAATCAAGAGGTGATTCAGAAGGACAGTTTGACTACTGAGATCATCTTGTGAACATCCAAGAGTTCTCTCTGGTGTGAAAAATACTTCACATGAAATATAAAGCAAAAAAAGCATGCAAAAGATGAGCATTTTCCTACAATGTATCTTATGAAACAAATACATTTTCGAACAGTCCCTGAGTGACCTCAGGGTTTAGGATAAAATCTCTCAAATCGTTCATCGCTGCGAACGGGTGAATGTCAGTTTGCTCCGCATTCACCTCATTGGAGCAAATGATGTGATTGTACAGTTGACTTCCTCATCACCGTCATCATCTTCATCATCATCATCATCATCCTCATCATGGGACTTATGGCGTCTAAATGTCCAATCTCTAAGAACACTTGCTCCTATCTCCTCTGATGCAATCTGACACAAAATAGCCTGTGTCCATTTTGTTTTGATCCAAAATGACCTTTTGTGTCTTTCTCGGAGGCAGGAAACACATTGGGTGCATTGCGACTGCAGATCCATGCAGATTTGAAATCCCAAAATAGGCCTGCATGGTTGTGTGGCCAAGCAAATGTTTTGATCTCTGCACAGTGATATGTGCTACGAAGTTCAATAAACTGACTTTTAGAGTAAAGATCCAACAGCAAACAAATCAGATACATGTGATACGACTACAATTTTCTATAAAACTGATCACAAACACACGCAAACACCACACACAAGGTAACATGTATGAAAATATTAATAAATACATGTTATATTTGGACAATATTCAACATATTACTGCAAAGAACATAGACACATTTATTGTAGCTAGCAAAAGTTAAATAGCTAGCATTGCTGAAGGCAAATAAAAAGAAGGTTAAATGTAACTT
This sequence comes from Pollachius pollachius, assembly GCF_949987615.1. Classification (NCBI taxonomy): domain Eukaryota; kingdom Metazoa; phylum Chordata; class Actinopteri; order Gadiformes; family Gadidae; genus Pollachius; species Pollachius pollachius. The sequence goes on along the minus strand of NC_136952.1, from coordinate 15,725,101 downwards.
CTACAGAGAGAAATTCTATAACATAGTAGAAGTGAATTAATTTAAAAAAAAAAAAGTCATGTTTTAGAACATTGTTGGTTCATTTAAAGATAGCATGCAAACTCTCAATCATTGCACTTGCAATAAGATTCAGGAAAAATGATTTAGAAACAAAGAGAGAAGAGATGGAAGTTTGACACAAACTCAATATCTGTCTCTTTACGATAAAGACTCACAGATCATCTGACATTCTAGAACCCAGAACCACATTCTAGAACCCAGAACCACATTCTAGAACCGAAAACCCATGGAGCTGTGATAGGTCGGTCATCATGTGGCGTGACCATGCCAGGGGAGGGTGTGTGTGTGTGTGTGTGGGGGGGGGGGGGGGGGGGGGGGGGGATCGGCCAGATTAGCTTGCCTGCTTACATCACTTTGCCAAAAGCGTAGCACTGCGTAGCGTGGACAGAAGGTCATCAACCAAAGGCCAAAGTGTGTGGCGAGGGGTGGGGGAGGGGCCCTCGGCCATGTTGAATGTCACTGAACATCAACCGTTCAGACCGAGGCTGAAATTCACAGTTTGCGTGCCTCCATATCAATCCCAGATGTCCATTGCAATCTAGCATCTGGCGTGCTAATTTAGCTCCCTAGCATGCAGCTAACTTTGCTAGCGAGAACAGTATACAAACAAAATAATATCCTGTCAAAATAGGACAGAAAAATTGTTGCTTGTTTTGTTTGGGTGTTGTGTCACTGGATGGCCAGGTTACAACAAACAAACATCCCATAATAGCCATACTTTGGGCTGGCTCCTAGGTCAGGTCTTCTGAACTTGATCCAAGTCCACCAGCGACGGCACCCACTCCAGGTTCACAACCAGGAGTTAACAACCTTTCCTAAAAGCACAACACATTTTACAACTCTGCCCTGGCGTACTTTGGGCCTCCATGTTTATGAATCAGTGGTCTCTTGTTAGCGCGGCCCCCTACTAGTGGCGGTTCCTGTTATCCACTTCCTGGAACAGGCAGCCACTTCAAGCTCGGTTGTATGAGGAGAACCTTCTCCAAAACTGAAAAACTGAAGTTTTGGCGAGTGTATTCGGATTAATGTGGTCGTGATGTAAGACATTCACAACTATTTTTATCCTGTAACCCCATTTTCAGATCCAATTCCTTGCAGGTCCACACACATCACTTTAACCCCGTCAACACCGCACCATTCTCACTGATAAGCAGTTTGCTTTTGACTATGAAAATCATGTTTTATACAGAAACTTTATTAGGCCTTTGAAACCTTTAAAGTATTTTTCTAATGAAAAAAGTACCAACAAATATTAATAGCTTAAGGGTCAGCCATCTCCCACGACCATGTATACGTATCAGGTGACCATGAATGGTCCCCGGCCCACTGGTTGGGAACTGAAGGCTGAAGATTGGTGGAGGGGGCTCACCATGGAGTTAAAGCGGAGGTGGCAGATGTTACAGGAGATGATGTTCTTCTTTTTGGGCGGAGCCACGCCGAAGGTGTGGTTGATCACGGCCTTCTGCACTGGGTCCATCTATCACATATACACACGCACACACACACGCACATGCACACACACAGACAGACGCACACACACACATTCGCATGCACATACAGGTAAACATATACACACACACACACACACATAAACTCACACACACACAATAATACAGGTGTATTACAGTGATATAACTTATAGCAGAGATAATGATTGTATTGCTGATGCTATATGGATGTAGTGATCAAGCAGCTGATAGGCCCCACCGTGCTGAAGTTGGGAAAGAGGTGGAGGGGGCCGGTGGAGCCGTTCACCCTGAGGGGCAGGAAGTGCTTGAGGCTGAGCTGCGGGGGGGTCTGGGTCGAGAGGGGCCGTCCGGGGAGAGCCAGCGAGGCCAGGAGAGGGTGGGGCTGGCCTCTGGTAAGACCCCCTGGAGAGAGAGAAGGGCTCCATGTCAAGATGAGGTTCACTACAGTAACAGTATGCCCTGCATTGGCCGCGATGGCTCCACGTTGGTTCAGTAAACTCAGGCGATTGTGTTTGTGTAGCCCTTAATGGATAACTTGTGTTTTTTTCAACCTGGTCCCTATTTTCACATCATTTTGTGTCTATGGGACTATTGTGGACAGCAATTTTGAAATTGGTCCATTATTGAGTGAGAGCTGTTCAGCCATTGCAGCTGCCAAACGGGCTGCAATGTAACGCTAAGGGGCATCAGCGGCATGCCATTGTACGTCCTCTAGGAGGGCTGGTTTTGACCACTGACAGGCCCAAATTGATTGATCATTTATTATAAGTTTCTAACCACATTAGGTAAGCGATCCCTACAGAAAAAACTTTACCTTTTGATTGACCTGGTCTGTTTGTTATTGTGTCCAATTCAAGAAGTCTCACTATTAAATCTTGTGGAAACAGTATAAACTTGAGTTGGAGACACTCCGGAGATTTTAGAGTACTTTCCCTAGAGGGAGATTTGATTTGACACAATAAGAAACACACCAGATCAATCAAAAAGTAAATAAAGTGTAGTATTTCTCTGTAGAGATCCTGTCCATAATGTTGTCAGACACTTATAATAACAATCTGAATCTGTCAGTGGCAATTTTTGCTGTCTGCATTAAGGTACGGCCACACCAAACGCGTTAAACTGCTTTCACACCGCCGTGCGGCAACTCACCGCCTCCATTCATTTCAATGAGGGAAGGGCGGCAGAGGGGAAGTGGTTACAAAAGCGGCTGAAAACCAGGAAGCGGTTGCCGCCCACGTGAACGCGCACAGATTTCGCCTTACCGCTCAGCTTTTCCCGTGTTGAAACTTTCGGCGGCAGCCGCCCGGCGACAGCAGCAGCAGCAACAGCAGCCGGTTTTGAAAACGCCTGGCCCTTCACACCGCCGCGCTGTACCCTCCGGCAGCGAGGCGGTTATAAGGGCGGTTGACGCGCGGGCCAGGCGTTTTCAAAAGCGGCTGCTGTTGCTGCAGTAAACGCACCAACGCACCAATGAACGCATGACGCTTGCACAGAAGCACATGGCAGACATCTTACTCTTTATTCTGGGACGAAATAGTAACATAGTTACGCCATTAAAAGTGTTCATGTAAACATTTTTAGCAAAAAATGTGCATTTTACTTTCATAATGTTCGCTCTGTGAATGTGAAGGATGTTTGGTTTGATAGTTATGACGAAGAGGGAACGCTCGATTCACTTGCATGGGCAGCGTCTTTGGTTGCTAAGCAACTGGTGGAAACACACCAGAAACACCATGTGAAGTTATTTAACCACATTATTGTTATTTATATCCGGGATTATTTAATCTAACCCGATCGAAGCTCTATCATGTACCCAAACACGGCGGCGTTTGGGTTTCCTACCTCGGACTCCTAAATACAGCGCAGCGATGGTGGCTGCGTAGGCGCGTTGAACCATTTTTGTGACACACAATGATCAAGTGGCCGGTTAGGCGCGTTACACGCGTTATCCAACGCAAGTAACGCGATTGGTGTGGCCGTACCTTTAGTCACTCAGATGCGAGATGATGGGAAAATAGGGTCCAGTTTTAAAAATACCGAAGTTATCTCTGAAGTGTTAATGGTCCTCGCCTCAGGAAAATTCAGCAAGAGGAAAGGAGGGCATCACAATCTGTTAAAGCCACTGGACCCCAGATCCACAATAGCCTACTAACTAAGTTATTTAGGGTCTTATGTTCATATTATTAAGCATCTTAAAAGTATTAGAAATTTGCTTCAATCCAAATTCATAAAAATTGTTATGTACTTTTGGTAAATTATCCTGATATTTGGTTTGAATTGGGCGTGGTTATGCTCAGACATCTAGGCCCCGTCCACACGAAGCCGATTTTTTTGGTGAAACGCACAAGTCTTGTGCGTTTCGGCCGACCGTCCAGACAGTATGGAAAGCCAAGAAGGCCATAATACGGCCCTAGAATGGCGCGGTAAAAGGGCTAAACCGGCCGGAATCCGTACGGAAACCGGCCGGTTTAAACGCTCTAAGCCGCGGCTTACGAGCCCCTCCCTCTATGGCCTAGGCTACTGCATATTGAGAACATTTAGATCGGTGTTGCGCAACAATCTGGCGATGAGGACATCCCCGAATATTGACGGGTATTTCGCACACTGCCATCTCAATATAAAGCCTAACATATAAAAATATAACACTGTACTAGACACAAATGTATTTTCCACTAGCTAGTGGTGGAAATCAGGCTTTAGGATTCACGTGGACGCCTGAAACGCAAACGAGCCCCATAAGCCCCCCACCAGCTGGGGGACGTCAGAGTTGCGTTGAATTTTGTATTCATTATTTTTTTGGTATTCTTTTTGTAGCTTAAGATAAAGCCCCTTGATAAATTTAATTCCTAACTGTACATTAGAAAGTATTTCTGCTCAATTTAAAAGGTTGAATCTCCTCGTGACTGAATGTTTGTATACAGCGCGCAGGCTTGATGCGCTCCACTTTTTTAGTGGAGAACCAGCGCATTGAATATTTACTACAGCGTTTCTACGGCTCGATGCGGTTTCGCAATGACTCCGTCTTTACGGAGGTATTCCTGAACCGCATAAAACGAAACCGGAACGTTTTCGCCCGTTTCGGCTCTGTGTGGACGGGGCCTTAGTTCAAAGATTTTGCAATTAATGGCGTGAACCATGAGTGAAGTGCAACAAAGGCTCTCTGCTCCCACCCAGTCTGTGTCTTTGAGTCGGAGCCCACTCGTCTCTAAAGTACTTCAGTAACTGCAGACTTCAGTACTGGAAGCGACAAGGAACAATCTTCGGTAACAACTGTTACTGGCTGAGAGTGCGTTTTACAACAATCAACGGCATTTTTGACTGATGTGTTAGGATATGGCAACTAACTATGAAAAGAAAATGTTTTATCGCAGTCAAATATGGACATTTGTTAACTTATCTGACAGTGTTATAGTTTGGGTTTAATATTGTCAACACTGTCTGAATAATTATATTTTACTTAAAATGCAAACCTCGGGGGTTCCCCTCGGGTCCCCTCGGGTCCCCTCGTCCTGTCCCATTAACAAGTTAGCCACTCCTTCTGGACGCAAAGTTATGAATTTAGAATTAAACAACTTGCCTGAATTTGGTCAAAACAGTAAAACGTCAATGTAAAGATATTTCAGCGTGTCCCTTTAAAAAACGCTCCCAAGGCCCACAGAGACACGCCAACATATCACATAGCGCCCCCGTCACTGAACTGCCATTCACTAAACTGTCTTCCACTTGGTTTAAAAAGTGACACTTCATTATAACTTATTCTAAATTCAAATACGATATAGGGGCCAAGACGGAGCGTAAGCTTGTCTTCACTAGATGAGAGTGAAGCCATTTAAAAATAAAAAATCACAGACGCAAAACTAATTGGAATAAGCTTCAAATTGCCTTTTGCTCGCTTTATTTGTGACCCTTATTTGTTACAAGGCTCATTTAAAATGACCTTAAGGGAGAAATATGTATCTAAAGAACACGGAAAAAGGATTAAAAGGCAGGGACGTGAGGCCCCGGCAGCAGCGAGAAGCAGGGGTTTGTCTCCCAGTGGTGTGGATTAATCTGGCCGTCTGCGTTACTTTTGAATCAGATCTTGGCGTTTAGTCACAGCAGCGGGGCGAGGCGGTTCACGGGCTGCATTTTGAAATGAGCAAACTGTCATGGTGGATAATAATTTGTGCTCTGTCGAATCACGGAGAGAGAGAGAGAGAGAGAGAGAGAGAGAGAGAGAGAGAGAGAGAGAGAGAGAGAGAGAGAGAGAGAGAGAGAGAGAGAGAGAGCCTGTTGATGACACTTCCCCGTTTAAAAAGAACCCCATTGTTGACAGCCACTTTTCTGAATCCTACAGCTGCACCAGAGGGGTTCAATAAATGGATTAATGCTGTCGTTACTCACTTAATTTCACTGCTGCTATTCTGGCAAATACTGCTACAATATAACTTAGTCACATTATTAATTTATATCAAGCAATCAAACAAAATCAACATCAAACACCCTTGAAATGCTATGTGGCCTGTTTATCATGAATGAGGAAGGTTAACATTGCAAGCCATCTTTCACAGGAGGCGGGAATACAATTATGAGACAGGGAATTTACAGCATTAGACATGGTTGCTTGGAGACACTCGCTGGTTGCTAGGCGACATTGTCTGATTGCTAGGTGACACTGGCTAGTAGCTAGGTGCAACTGGATGGTTGCTGGGTGAGACTGGTTGGTTGCTAGGGTACACTGACTGGTTGTTAGGGGAGACTGGTTGGTTGCAATGTGACATTAGCTGTGTTCGAAATCGTTCCCTATCACGGATATAGTGCACTATATAGGGTGCTCGCCATTTTGTAGTGGTGTTCGAATTCTCAGTGGTTAGTTTCATGCACTATATAGTGCACTTAAAATACCCAAAATTTGAGGGTACATACGATGTTGCCTACATGTTACTCCCGTATACCACAATGCAATGCGTTCGTATTTTTCAGGAGAAGAAGAAGCTGAATAACCGTGAAAACGAATACATTTAATGACGGAGTCTCCGGCTTTCGTTAAAAAAAAAACCTTGATCAAGGAAATGTAACATTCAACATCAATACAACTTCCAGCTTTCCTCGTGAGTGCCCAGTTTGTTTACATGATGTGGGTGCATCTGTCTGCGTCACACAAATACCCGGCGCATTTACTGACGCAAATGACGTTTAGAAATGTTCAGCGTAGTGTCCGAATTCTCGTTTGATCGTTCCCTATATAGTGCACTATATCATGAACACTATATAGGGAATAGTGAGTGAGTGAATAGGGAACGATTTCGAACACAGCTATTGTTTACTTGGTGATACTGGCTGTTTCGTAGGTGACGGCCCAATCCCAATTCACCCCTTAGCCCTAGCCCTCAATTTTGCTCGTTCAAGCGTTAGGGTAGGGCTGTCCCAATAGTCGTTCACTGAGAGGTAGGGCTAAGGGGAAGGGCTAACTAGCCCTTGAATATTAGTTGCTATCTGAGAATGATAGATTGACTCAATGTTTTTTTGTTGGACTCCTAGATGTCTCCTAGACACAACACATCCCTCCCAGTGCCTACATGATCCGGTCCCTCCCTAACACGTTCTTTTATTGGCGCTTACTGATACCAGAAACAACAGAAACACCCCAGTCCTATTTCTAATGCTGTTTCACAATGTTAACTGAAAAGAGGAAAAAACAAAGCAAATTTAAGGTACGTTTTGTTGACAGGATTACAGCTGGGTGACTGAACCTCAGCTGATGGGAATAAAATAAAATGTCATCCTTGAATGGATGAAGGAAACAGGAGCAGAGACAAGAAGTTTGTTTGTGTGTGAAATGTGATAGAATTGTGATAATATGGATCTGATTATGTTTCATTAACATAACATAACGGTAACATAACGTTCATTAACGCTGATGAGTGGAGTGATTACAAAATATTATGTTAACCTAAATAACACCACAACAATGTGCCGATATTCCTCAGTAGATGTTCCAGTCGATTTGTACACTTCTAGCTTCAACTCAACTGTCCTATATAGAGTCAAGATTTGGTTATAAAAAAATAGATTACAATTAATTGTTGCAATGGAATAATCTCTAGTTAATTAGCTACACATTAAGTGTGCAAAAACAGCCTTTATCTGCAGATAGCTTCTGGCGGTAAATTCATTATAAAACCAGACTATCCTATGGGCATTTCCTCTGTGATTCTGAAGATAATGTATAGATCATCATCACATCTCAATGGAGTGTGTGGTTTTAAGTCTTCACATACGAGAGCACCTAAAGTGTGTGTACTTTTGGATTCTTTACCCGGTATTGTACCTAAAGTGTGTGTACTTTTGGAGTCTTTACCCGGTATTTCACCTACAGTGTGTGTACTATTGGAGTCTCTATCTAGTAGAGCACCTATAGTGTGAGTAATATTGGAGTCTTTACCTAGTAAAGCACCCACAGTTTGTACTACTGGAGTCTTTACCTAGTAGAGCACCTAAATCGTGTGTACTATTGGAGTCTTTACAGAGCACCTAATATGTGTGGTGTGTTGGAGTCATTACAGTATAAAATCATGAAGCATGTGTGGTATCTGAGGTTTTAAAAACTAGAGCACAGCATGTGTGTTGAAGTCTTTTAACAATTTTAACAAAACAAATGCCCCCCCGTCTCCCTCACACGTTAGGATAACCGCATTGGCTTAAAGCACCGCCCTCCATAATGTCTTTCCATAAATCATCTTTGGTCCTTTCGTTCTGCCAGAGAGCAACCAGAAGGTGGGCCCTCCCATTTTTTGTCACCGTACACCACTCCACACACACAGCTTGAGAATGTTGTTTCAGCTGGTATTTCTACCTGCCGGGCAGCACACAGCCCAGAATGCGCTCTACACTCCCAACTTGTTCCAGTTTTATCCGGAACCCAGAGGCGGCCATTTTGAGAACAGAGTGCACGCTGGGAGACTTCAGGGGAAACAGTTCAAACTATTCACTTGTGAGAGTCAGACATAGCTCTTGTCTTTAAGACACACACAAGGCGATAAGGAGAAGAGCAAGATGCCCTTACCCCTACCTGCTGCTCAATGACCCATGTCGGTATTCGCTGCAAGTTCCTTTGAATAAAAATATCTGCTGATGTAGAAAACAGTATGCGGAAATGACATATAAAGTACAAACACATTTTTATATTCATGCTTGCACATATTTATAACTATTTTATTTTTAGACAGGTTTTTGCATAATAGCATTATGTTTGTTCTGTATTTTTATGTCTGTATTATGTCTGTATATGTGTACTGTCTTTTGTCTGTCTGGTGTCTGACACAAGAACACACACATTAAATGTATTAATAGTGGGCCAGATAACCGGAAGGATTGTGCATTATATGATAAAAGCGTCAAATTTGGTATGCTTGTAGCCAAAGGCCTATAGAAAAAAATTAGATGTGGAGCCACCACAAATTTTCAATATGGCGGCCATCTTTCAAGATGGCCGCCATATTGAAAATTAATTCAAATGAAGGTTCCCAAGAGCTTTGCTTAGCAGATAAATCCAACATATATCCTCATATCATTTATGTCCATCATTAATATGAAAATTGATCTAAAAAGATTTGTCATTGGCAGCCATTTTGCTAAAATGTTTAAATTAAAAATGTATGATGGGTCAATATCTGTATTTTCTTTCCTGTGTGTCTTTGAGCATAACTACCAAATTTGATGCTTCTATCTCTTATTAACCATTGTTAATATGAAATTTTATATAAAGAAAGTTGACACTGGCAGCCATTTTGAAAAATGGCCACAATATTCAAAAGTCTTGATCCCTCTACATGTTCCCAATTTCTCTGGCTATAATTGTACCAAATTTTCACCTATTATCCATTGTTAATGTGAAAGTTAATCTCAAAACAGGCGGTCACTGGCGGCCATCTTGGAAATGCCGTCATATTGAAAATTCGTCGTGCACACAACTAATTTTGTTCGATATGTCTTTGGCTACAAGTGTACTAAATTTGATGCTTTTATCATAAAATGCAAAATCCTTTGCATTTTTTTATTTTTTAAGCTGCCCCACTATAAGATAAATAAAAAATACATTTAAGAGCCTTTTTGTTTGAGAGACATTTCATTTTTCCTTGTTGTTCAAATGATGTCTTTACTATTTGGAGACAATGCGTATAATGGTGTGAAACATGGTCTAATGACAAGTCTGAAGAACAAGACAAATCTAGGAGGATATAGTCAAACGGTTCAGAGGACTTTGTAGGCTTTTCCCTCGCGTGGATATACGGTCGTCTCACGGTTGGGACGTCCCGTCTTTCATCCCACCAGACGTTTTATGCACGGTATACTGGATCCGTGGCATTATCAATGTCCTCCATGCATTGTCCCTCCACTTCCTGAACTATGTAGACTCAATTTACCTTCTTATTGGGACCTGGTCTGGTACATTTCCATAGACGCATTCATATTCCACTTCCTTTCATTAAAAAATAAAGAACAAAGAACAAAGATTAATAACACATACACTTAAACATAAGCACACTGTAAGCACTGCACTCTGAAGGCAGCAGAGTAGAACGATATTTCTCTGAAATAAATGATCTCTTGGTGGTTGAGCTAAATTTCTGAGCATGAAATGAGCAGCCTGGGGCACGCGGTGACATTTCACAGCACGGTGGATGTAGAGCCTCGTCTGGCTGTGCAGAAACAAAAACAGCTCACTAATGGGCCTACCTGCTCCAAAAAACGCTACCAATGCTTGAATGGACCCCAGGAACCAAAGTCGATCTTGTAAATGAGATAGCAACGCTGATTTCAAGCCATCTGCTTTTAAATGTGTTTGTTCGAAAAAAAGTTCTGTCTACTGAACAGAAAGAAACACTTGGTCATACTTTACACACTTTACCACAGCATTGGCCTACTGAATGCCACAGAGATATTTTATGCATTGGACTGAATGCCACATAAATATATAATTATGTTTTTGCACGTTTGCAACATTTAAAAGTTCAGGGAAAAATATATGCCTCTACTGGTGTTGCTTAAGCCAATAGCCTTTTGAGGCAGTGTTGTTTCTGAATATTATTGTTAAGGGCCAATAATGCTTACTATCATACATTAGTCCCCATGTCTGTGGACACATTTGTACGCAGTCACATGTTAATATACCCCCCCCCCCCCGCCGACAAAATCTCACTCTGAACTCAGTTCAAAACTTGAGAGCTCTGTTACACTAATAATAATAATAATAACAGATCATTTAGATGTTAGAACATATCTGTGTTAACGTCTTAATGTTTTTCAAATATGTGTCATCAGAAATCTCCATGGAAATATAATGAAAGGAACAGAAGGAGGTGTCTCTATGCTCTATGATTAATGAAGTGTCCCGGCCCTTATTGAGATGGGGGTGTCATGGCAACGTCATTGATTGGCTCCACAATAATTACCCTCAGACAGCATGTCTATCTACTGTCCTCCTATAGTCTTGATATAGAATATACAAATCAAAAGAGAGATAAACCACTAAACTCATATGTTCTGATTCCTATAGCTACTCTCTGCACTCTGTCCGGTTGTTATGTTTAATCTGATATCTGATGTCTATGACCAGGACATATAAACCAGCACCTTATCTGCCTTGGTTGGAATTATAACTCGGTATCGGCCAGGGATGTAAAGTCACACACATACACACACACACACACACACACACACACACACACACACACACACACACACACACACACACACACACACACACACACACACACACAAACAGTATATGTATGCATGTACGTGTGCCTACAGGCAGTATGAATCAAGCTAATCAGGGGCATGCTCTGATGGTCTGACCCAGCAGGGGGTACCTGAACATCTGACTGAATGCAGCATCACAACTAGGCTTAGAATAGGTTACTATCTGCTTGGGACAGTGAAGTTTCTTTGCTCTACTTATCAAACCTCACTTTACACTAAATTCTGCTTATGACATTAATACAGTTGTAGCTTTGAACAATAATGACAAGAAGAAAGAAGAAAAGGAATCGAAAGGGGGAGGAGCAGGAGGAGAAGGAGAAGAAGATGCATTTATAACAGGGTGTCTTTCCACTGAAAACACAAATCTGATCTTGGCTGAATAGGTATGTGAGACCACCAATAATCAATAATCACTGGACCAAGGACATTACGTCAAAGCAGTCGTCTAATTAAATGGACTCACTCAGGCGATGGTTGGGGGGGGGGGTCAGCACAACGGATCAACAGCGATAAATGACTAGACGGATGGACAGTCAAAGAATTTAGACTTTCCATCCGTCTAGTAGGAGAGATGGAGGAGTGGCCAACAGGTCAGGGTTAGGACAGTCAGACAGTCAGATCCACCCACCAGTCTACCCTGTGGACTGAATCATCCATCTGGGGGCACAGGTTCACAGGTTCTCACGTCTCCCATGAACCAGAGTTCAGCGTGACATCATAGGGGTTGTTGGGGGGGTTCACATATCCTCTCTCAAACGCCATTTCTTTGATCTCTAATAACTTTCTCTGATCTCTAATCACTCCCTTTGATATGTAATCGCTCCCTTTGATTTACAATCTGCCCTTTGAAGACCGAAAGGCCCTGCAGAGACTCCAATACAACAATCCAATTCTTAGTGTTCTAGTCGGTAAAGGCTCCTATGCTAGACCCACTCTGAAGGGTTTCAGACAGTCTTCTGCTCTGACTCTAAGGCCCCGTCCACACGGGCGGAAACTATCTCACGAACAGCACAAGCACCTGCCTTATAGTGCTCTAGTATGTAAAGACTCGGACACAACACATGCTTTATTGTGATCAAGTATGTAAAGACTCCAACACAACACACATGCTTTATAGTGTTCTAGTATATAAACACTCTAACACAACACATGCTTTATAGTGCTCTAGTATGTAAATACTCCAACAAAACACACTCTTTATGCTCTAGTATATAAAGACTCTAACAAAACACATGCTTTATAGTGCTTTAGTATATAAAGACTTTAACAAAACACACGCTTCCTCGTGCTCTAGTATGTAAAGACTCCAACAAAACACACGCTTCATAGGGCCCTAGTATACAAAGACTCATACACAACACATGCGCTTTAGGGTTTTCTATTCCATTGAGCTTCCTAAACTTCATATGCATTCAGCAGATTATAATGTATGATGAGAAATGAGAATCACAATGAGTCTAAGTATGTATGTGTGAGTGTGTGTGCATGAGTCTGTATAAGTGCTTAAGTATCTTTATATTTATGTGTGTGTGAGTCTATGTTTAAATGCTCAAGCATCTATATATAAATGTTTGCGTGTGTGTGTGTGTGTGTGTGTGCGTGTTTGTGTGCGTGCGTGCGTGCGTGTGTGTGTGTGTGCATGTGTGCGCGTTTCTAAATACGTATTCCTCTATGCATGTTACATACAGTACATATGCGGATAAGCACTCTCACTAGCCAAGCTAACAAAGTTTAGAATGACAGCAAACCGGGAGGGGAATGTGTCTTTGAATATCCCCCCGCCAGGCCCCCGCCTCCACCCTGCAGGTGGAAAACCAATCAGCTCAAGCGGGACCTGGTGAAAATCCCCACTGAGGCTTTGTGTTTAACAGCCTCCAATTATGGCTGCTAATCAGGGCACATTTCTCCAGGGAGAGGAACACATAATTGCCATTCATCTGCACGGTGATATCAGCCCCTTTCTTCTACTGAGGATTTAAAATGACTCGTCGCAGAAAAGGCAGACCCCCCCCCGCCTCTCTCCCGCACTTAACATCTTCAAACAAGGGCAATTAGAGTAACAAATAGACATTTGGCACGTCTGGGACGGTTTTAATTTGTAAAGCAGACTGTTATTTTGAAATGCAAACTGTAATCTTTGGAAGTATGACTGCTTTTTAAAGCAGACTACTATTTCCAGAGTCAGAATGTAGTTTGGAACGGGAAACGTTCACACCACTCTCACATAGGTTGTTGCACTCATAAACATTAATGCTGGCTAGACTCTGGGTGAATTTGAATAAAAACATTTACAGGATGTCGTAGACAAGAGAAAAAAAGATGCATGAATTGAAACTTATGATTGAAATCTATCACATCACCATCAAACACACACCCCTCCTCCAAAAAGTAAGGCAATTAAATAAGCTAAATCAACCAAATCTGCAAAAACACACCAGGAACGTGGCATTTGCACAGACAGACAGACACACACACACACACGCACGCACACACACACACACACACACACACACACACACACACACACACACACACACACACACACACACACACACACACACATAAACACTAACAGACTAACAAACACACAAAAACACAAACACATACACACAGGAATTAGGCGCAAAGCTCCATGTCAACAAGATCCTACCTGTTAGCATATCCAGGGGTGTGCAAGGTGAGTGATATTGCCTGCTGGGTTTAAAGTTATCCTGGCTGTGTTGCAATGTCCCATGAGAGAAGATCCACTCAGCTGAGAGATCACTCAACAACCAACCACTGAACGAAAATTCCTCCTCTCTGGATCGCCTCCCTCTCTTTCCTCTCTTTATCAGTTTATGTCACTCTGTCTTTGCTCTGATTGCCTTACTCACTCTCTCTCTCTCTCTTGCCCTCTCTCCATCTCTCTCTCTCTCTCTCTCTTTCTCTCTCTCTCTCTCTCTGTTTCTCTCTCTATCTCTCTCTCAGTGAATTGGAACATCAGTCAACTACGCTTCACCTCAGCTGTAATCCGATTGGCTGGTTAAACGATGCGATGTACAGTATACACACGGTTCCATTAAAACCACCACACTCTGTTTATCAGCTTAAACAAGTGTGTGTGTGTGTCTAGGTGTGTCTGTGTGTGTGCGTGTGCGTATGCGTATGCATGTGTGTTCGTGTGTGTGTGTGTGTGTGTGTGTGTGTGTGTGACAGGGGAGGGGTGATGAGGGTGATGAGGACGATGAGGAGGAGAGTGATGAAGCGAAAGGAGCAAATATGTCAGCGAGGAAGAGAGACGGAGGATGAGGAAGAGAGAGATGAGGAAATGGAGAGGAGAGAGACCGGAGTGGTGTATGGCGGGAAAAGTTACCGAGGTAATGTATTGTACTTTTACGCAATGTTTTTCTTTTTTTACCCGGGTAGTGGGGTTTCTGCTGTTCTGCCTGATTGCGTATGATTGCATACACCTGCGTTCTCTATTCACCAAGATCCACACATAGCCACGTGCCAACACCTCAGGCAGCTGTTGAGGCTGCATCTCTCGCCTGCTACGGCATCTCAGGCTTAGCATCACTGAACTTATTTATCGTGGTTTACTACAATTATTTATATATATATATATATATATATATATATTGACATGAATAAATGGTATAAAGATATTTATATAATTATTTATATATTTAAATGTATATATATAATTATATATAAAGAAATATTAAACCAAATCCAACACATTTTTTCAGAGGGTGAAACTTGAATGTTTTGTGTGAAATGTGCGAAGTTAGTAAAGTTTAAATGCAGAACGCCTTTACCTTTACAATGATGCTCATCCAGCCCTTAGTACCTAATCACAGCACCCAGATGTTCCTCTCTTCCAATAATAGTCCAGTTCTGTGTTCATAGCCTATTGGTTGGTAGCTCTATGATCGCTTCCCAGTCAGGCTCTACCCAGACTTTAAGTCAAACACAAAGTCCCTCAAAGGAAGGACGTGCGATAGGCAGTTATAGAACAGAACAAAATAGAAAATAACCGAGCAGTCTACCTACTCTACTGTATTTACTAACCAGGCTCCGTATGAAAAGTCCATGAGTGTTCTCGATGTAGGAGCTCAGCGTTCTGAACCCTTAAACCCTTCAACACTTAAACCTCCTGATCCAAAACCATGAATTACCATTCGATGAATCCTTGACGTTTGTTCTTCTGGTTAAACTCAAAGCCTTCTGTGCATACGATCGTCTCTAGCTCTCGCTTGGCCTGTTTGTATTGACAGAGCCGGCTGAGGTGTTAATACTGTTGTTGTTATTATAGTTATCATTTCAACCCCAGGCACCGTAATCCCTTTAAATGAACCCAGTTGTTACCGCAGTGTGCCCTAAAACCCCCGTTCCCAATTGTCACACAAATAGACAGCATGCTTTGCAACTGTGACACCAACACACACATGCATGCATAGCTATACATACATACAATGCACACAGATGTGTGGGTTTGCATGTCTGTCTGTCTGTCTGTCTGTCTGTCCGTGTGTGTGTGAATGTATTTATGTATGTAGGGGACATGAGTCACAGTTTAGGCGGGAGGACAAAGGCCGAGCTGACAGATTTACACCTAAGGTCAGCCCGCAGTTAGCAGAAAGGGCAGTGGGTGAACGCCCTAATATGCCAGCTCAAACTTAACACTTACGTGTATGTATTGTCAAGTGGAAAAACAAAATTCAAAAATATTAACTGACAGTGAATTTGGTTTCCAGAACAGTTAGTCAGTTGTCCGGTTCGGTATCATCGCTCTGTTACCATGGAGACCAATACACAGGCCAACCCAAACCAGCCCTGGTTGTCTCTTGTTGCCTTATTTTGAGGGCCACAAGCATGTGGCCTAGCCCTCTTTTCATGATCCTCTATTAATCCAAGCAATTAACGAGAGCAGCTAAAGAAAGGCTTATGTTGTTTCAGCCCTGGTGAGGGAATTGGTATTATTAGCCTGGCTGCTAGCTGCTAGCCTCAGTATACTGCAGGGATTCATCGCAGGAGTCAGGCTAATTCACCAGGTGCGTCCCATTGGTCTTGGCCGCACGTGGATGAAAAATGACATTTTATGAGTCAGAGTTGAGGAGTTAGATACAAATGTGTGTATGTTAATTATTTTATGTGTGGCTGCTATTCAAGTATAGAATGTAATGTGTGCATCGGCCTATGTTTAGGTGTATATCTTGGTTCATTTGTCAGCTTTATATAGATATATTTATGTCTGTGTGTGTGTGTGTGTGTGTTTGTGTATATGTATGTGTGTTTTAAAAACGCATTGTAGGTGGATGAGGTGTGACTAAAGAAACTTAGCTCTTTATTACAATGTGGGCAACAATCTTAAAACAGGCTGCTCCTCTGTGTAAATGTCTTTTATCGGTCACTTGTCAGTGTGAGTGTCATAAAATGAGCTCATGTTTTTTTGAATGATTTATACACATATGATTTTATTTATACACAATGATTTATACACATATACAAGACATTTAAGAGAACAATTTGTCATTAATTAAATACAATCAACAAAAATGATATTTTGGAGAAGAGACAGTATTTTGTTTAATGCCGAGTTAGATCGCCGGGTCATGAATTCACATTCATCTCATTGGATGTCCATGCCTTTCGGAGTCTCTAAATATGGCGCACTGGCAGCTCTGAGTCATGTGTTTAGGAAGGCTCAGAGAGGCCTTAGCGCTTAGCCCTTAGCGCTCCGCTCTGCTGGAAACAGACATCAGGCTAGTCTCCATGAGCTAGCTGGGTCAATGGTTCAGTGAATAGCGTGACACGCTCTAAGTTCTATCAAACCTTTGCAGTAATATTGGTCCTATTGATAAGTTTGGCAGATTATACAGCAGTTAGATCCGACCCCATTGGTCGAGCTGCTAACTACCTTGGACACTGGACACTGTGCCTTTGACGCATCACAGATGTGCTTTAATCCATGCATGGCTTAGCACTCCCTCTCATATTTTATTGTTCAATCATACAGCATAAAGTACTTTATGTATATTATTCCAACATAATCGAAAGATATATGATAAAAGATATTAGCAAAACAATCTTATACAGTTCCCATATGGTGACATGAGATCTTTAGGTTACCCGGATCTGACCCTATGTTTGAACCTTCACGGTGAACCAAGGGACCATCAGCTTCAGGGCGTGCCATAGTGCGACGCAGCATCATTAAAACTACCAGCAGTCAATCTGCTGTGTGAGTGTTGAGGCTTAACGCAACATCAATGTCTTCACACCGCCTGCATCCACTCAAACCCAACCATTACCTTTTACAATATTGGATAAGACCCAGAATCAATCAATGCTCTCTTTATGATACACTGTAGATTCTACGGACACATTCCAGCATCAGGATCATGATTGGCCTTTAAAATCATGATTTTAAAGGCAGATTTAGGAACGGTTTGATTTGTTAGGCCCAGAATATGCAGCTCCAATCATTTATTGGGGCATTGCTTTCCATGATTGGTCGGTGTGTGCACAACAAAGATGCTAATCAGCAGGGGAATTTCCAAAAACCAATTGTTTATTTTTCCAAACATTTTTCCAAAGATTAGCAACGTGCATGACATGTTGTCCACATTAGTTCCTTAGAGACAGAATGATCGGAAAATAGGGTCCAGGCTGAAAAAATCCCAAAGTTTTCCCTCAACAGACAGAGGTTGGTACCAGATTCCTTTTTTCCATAATTTAAGCCTTCTTTCCATGTTGATTGCTGCAGAAATTACCAAAGTGCATCCACGTTTCTTTGCTTACTTTGTTATGGTGTCAAAACATTGTGGGAGAGAGGACTGGTCTAATGGATCAAATCAGCTACTAGAGACTGGGTTGAGATCGAGTCTATAAGCTAGAGGCAAAAAGGGGGCTGCCAACTAAAACAAAAAACGGTATATGCAACTCAACTGTTTTCCCCCTTACATAGTAATGGTATATAGGGCACTAGTTGAACTGAAGAGGTGGGAACTGATATGAACTGAGTAGGCAGAAGCTGCTGTTTGTGTGTGTGTGTGTGTGTGTGTGTGTGTGTGTGTGTGTGTGTGTGTGTGTGTGTGTGTGTGTGTGTGTGTGTGTGTGTGTGTGTGTGTGTGTGTGTGTGTGCGTGTGTGCGTTATTTGTCTTTTTGTGTGTGTATGTGTGTGTATGTGTGTGTGTGTTATGAACGATTCTGTTGAGGCCAGTTTTGATCGGCTATTTGTTGTTAATATCTTACTTACTGATTCTTACTCTTTCTAATTGATAGTTACTAGTTCTGACTGGCTCTGACCAGCAACCACAGGTTTTAAATTGCTTTGAACTGCTCTGACTGGGTATCCAGTCAACCATTTCTAAATGGTTTGGATTGGTTTTAAATGGTTCTGGCTGGTAATAACTGGTACTGAATAGTTCTGACACATTTTGGCTGATAATAACTTATACCGACTGGTTCTGATTAAGTTCCAACTGGTTCTGACCCGTTCTGGCTGGTAATAACTCATACGAAATAGTTCTGACTAGGTCATTACCACTACTACTGGTAATGACCTGTTCTGGGTCGTTCTGACTAGTTCTGACGTGTTCTGGATGGTGTTTACTGATACCGGTTCTGACCGGTTCTGGGTGGTTCCAACTGGTTCTGGGTGGTTCTGGCGGGTTCTGACCTGTGTTGGCGGCCTTGCTGAGGCGGCGGAGCCTCCTCTGGTGGGTCTTCCCGCGGTAGTGGATCTGCGCCTGGGCCCAGGAGTTCAGTTGGATGTTGCACACCTGGCAGGGTGTGGCACTGCCGTTGCCCTGGCGACGCTCTCGCTTAGCCCGCCGCCCGGCGACCAGCTCTCTGTCCTCTCCTTCCTCGTCCTCGTCCTCTTCGTGAGCCCGGGGAGGAAGGCTGTTGTCCGGACAACCAGGGCTCTTGGGATACTTCATGTCTGAAGAGAGAGGTCCAAAGGTCACGCATCAAAGGCCATGAGATGGACTTTATCGGAAATGTAACAAATTTGTGTTGATCATCTGAAATCTCATATACAAGTTTATACTAAACAACTAAAAGAGCTATTAACCTGGAATATATATTTTCTTATTCCATAACTCAAAAGGTTTCATGATGTTTCTGTCTTAATAAATCTACAGGGCGAGTGTGTATCTTTCACACGTGTAGTAAAGAGACATTCCCAGCTTGTTCTAAACCACAGCTACCACCAGGGGGCAGCAGAGGTGCACCACTCAGTCAGAGGTGGTCGAAGATTTCAATGTATGTGTATTCTCCGTCTGCCTATTTCAGCAGATTTTATTGGAACTACACCACATTTCATTAAAATCATCTCCCTCTGAAAATCAGCTCAGCTGCAATGCAATGTGCTCGAACCACACACAAATGTGCCATTAACAGAGAACAAGGTGCAATATTCAAAGAATGACCCATGAAATGTAGTCAAGGACGTCGTAGTGTGTGTGAAGCCGTTCGTCTCTTTTTAAAGGGTGTAAACCCGTTTTTATCTAAATGCGTCAAAAAACGTATCTTGAGCAAATCACCACAAACACACACACACACACAGACAACACACACACACACACACACACACACACACACACACACACACACACAGACACACACACACACACACACACACACACACACACACACACACATACACACACACCCAAACACACAGACAAACAAACACGCACACACCACTGAAAAGACAGGCAGAGGAGCTGTTAAAAAGCTACTTCTAACCACAACCAATCAGAGAGCAGTAAGCAAAATGTCCCGGGCATGAAAACAAGATGGTCCTTTGTGAGAGAGCACACCACCCTGTAATACCTGTAATGGCACAGCAATTTCTGGTGACGGACAGAATAAATTAGCCCCCAGCACAATGCAGACTTGTCTAAAAATGTGGCAATAGAATTGAGGGCTTTTCTGATGAAAATTGAATCAATTAGGATCTGTGGGGGTTGGTGGGGGGCCTCGGATGGTTCACACCCACATAAACGCTCCCTTCCCCCATACTAGAAAGCAAGGGTTTAGCAGACTTTGCTGATGGACAGAATATAATATTTTTAGTGAAGGGAGGCTAAGGCTTACATTGGCTGGTTAAGCCTTATTCTAGCTAGCTGTGATCGCGTTGTGTAATGGAGTTGATGGAGTATCACTCTTACAGAGTATTTACTACATTGGAGAAGACCAGCACAGTGCACGTTAGTGCACACACAAGCATGCGCAAACATACACAGTACACACACACACACACACACACACACACACACACACACACACACAGACACGCACACACACAGACACGCACACACACACATACACCCAACCACACCCACATGCACACGCACACACACACACACACACACACACAGGTTTCCACAAACAAAAAACCCAAGCACACATCTGAACACACGTAGCCTACAGGTTTACGCACAACCACACTGCACACGCCCACACACGCACAACCATGTGTCTCTCATAGTCACACAAACACACACACGCACACGCACACACTCACAAACACACGTACAGATTCACACATACACAATAACACAAGTACAGATCTGGACACTCATAGTCACACAAACATGTTCACACACGCACTGGTTTATGCACACGTACACACAGAAATGCGCACAGCTCTGAGCACGCAGAGAACCACATGCCCATCTTTATGAGGAGGTGGTCAGGAATGGAGATACATAACAGCCTGTTCGCTCTAATGGTTTCTGAAGAGCAGCCTGCTGGCCGGATGCTGAACCTCGCTGTCTGGGGCCATCACACCCAGACCCCGCCGTCCCTCTCCACAACACCAGTGTTTCTACTGCTATTAGGCACCAGCATAGTATAGTGGCCGGCCGCTGTTCCCCTCTCCTCCTACAGACCCAGGGTCCTGGGTTCAATCCGTCATGTGCTCAGCCTACAACCTTAAACTGTTCTTTAATGACCTGTCTCTGTATTCACTGTCTAACCCCTACCTGCTCCTTAATTACCTGTCTCTGTATTCACTTTCTAACCCCTCCCGCTCCTTAACGACCTGTATTCACTGTCTAACCCCTACCTGCACCTTAATGTCCTGTCTCTGTATCCACTGTCTAACCCCAACATGCTCCTTAATCACCTGTCTTCACTGTCTAACCCCTACCTGCTCCTTAATGACCTGTCTCTGTACTGTCTAACCCTACTTGCTCCTTAATGAACTGTGTCTCTATTTACTGTCTAACCCCTACCTGCTCCTTAATCACCTTTCTTCACTGTCTAACCCCTACCTGCTCCTTAACCACCTTTCTTCACTGTCTAACCCCTATCTGCTCCTTACATTAATGAGCATATTAGGTTAGACAGTACAAAGACAGGTCATTACTTGTCTCTGTACTGTCTAACCCTACCTGTTCCTTAAAGGTCCCATGACATGCTACCAGGTGTGGGTTGACTAGCCGTTACAAGCCGTTTTGGAAATCTGTCTAACAAGTCTAACAAGTCACTGTCTAACCCTTAACCCTCTCTCGGGCGCAATCATAAACATCAACGGCCGCCCAGGTGGAGCGCCACACATGTATACACACTTGGTGTTTAACTGTAGCCTCTCTGTGTGGGTAGAGCTTTGTAAAGACATGGCCAAGAGAACAGAGAACAGAGAGAGCAGACTAGAACGTTTCCAACTAGTTGATGGAGACTTGCAAAAACATAGGATTCTACATTGCTTTTCTCTAAATGAAAGAATACATTGATTGTATAAGACATTCTAACATGTTTAAAACCAAACAAAAACTGGATTTGAGTTTCACAGGCTCACAACTACTTAACCATTTCATAACTTATACCTCAACTTCCCCATCCCTAACCTAAGACCAGAGCATAAATATAAAAGGAGCATCACCGTCTCTAATGCACCATGGTAACAACCACGAGTTATCTGTTGTTTACCACTCAAGGGGAGCACCGCTTGGCCCCTGCAAGTGGCCCAAGGAGGACCCGAGCTATCGGCATAGGACTGGCCAATCACAGCCAAGCATAACAAAGCACAGCTTAAGTGGCTGATTCAACTCTGTGGTTCTCTCTATCTGTCTCTTTGTGTTGCTCGGTGCTCTCTCTCTCTCTCTCTCTCTCTCTCTCTCTCTCTCTCTCTTTCTCTCTCTCTCTCTCTGTCTCTCCCCCTCTCTCTTGTTCTCTCCTCCTCAGCTGGTTTGGGGGAGCGCAGCTAAGAGACAGAGTTGTGTGCTTGATTACATGAGTGTACGTGAAGAGCTCTACCTGTGAGTGACATTAAGTGTGTGTGTGTGTGTGTGTGTGTGTGTGTGTGTGTGTGTGTGTGTGTGTGTGATTAAGAGGATGTTTAGGATAAGGGATGAGGCCAGGCTTCTTGAGGAGGGATGTGTGAGTGAAAAAGCAGCAGTAAAAAAAAAAAAGTAGAGTGTTGAAAATCCGTCTCTAACTGCTAACAGGAAATTTGAGGCAAGCTATGAGTATTAAAAAATTATATTATTAATATTTTATTTAAAGATTAGCCATAGCCAATATAATATGATATCATATTTGCTGTTGCTATACTTTTAATATAATATTGAAATTCTAGAATATAATCCAAATGCATAACATAACAGCATATAATATGATATATATGCTGTTATGTTATGCATTTGGATCCGGTTAGGTTAGGCTAAACTTAGTTGGGCAATAGGCCATGATGGACTTAACTAGGCTTAGGCTATGATAGACTTTGCAAGGCTAGCCTAAAATAAGTATATGCAAGGATAGGTCCGGTAAGGTCAGGTCATGTCAGGTCAGGTCCGGTCAGGTCAGACGTGGCTAGGCTAGGCTATGCTGAGCTATGCTAAGCCATGAACAGCTACGCTATGCTTGGCTAGGCAAGCATAAAAGGGGATAGATAGAAAAAGGGGCACCTTCTGGAGGCCATTTGGGCTCAGCTGGCGCTACCATCAGTGTGGTGGCAGGGCATGGTGCGCTATGGTTCCACATCGTAGGCTAGCTAATTCATCCATCAGCTGCAGCTAATGAAACGGCTCCAGCTAGCTGCACTGGTGGTGATGGGGAGAGTTTAAGTAGTATGGTAATATATGTTTCACAGTAAATGTCCTGTCTTGTTTGAATAAGGTACTATCTTATCTTGTTTGAACATAACTTATATTGTTTGTATATCAAGCTTCAACGTTTAGTTGTATTTCCTGGAAGAGGCGAGACTAAACCTGACACATCCATGAGGCTGCTTGAGCCTTGATTGACAGGTGTCATGGTGACAAGCAGCTGTGTGTCAGGGTGTTGAGCCAGCAGGGCTGAGAGGGATGTTTTGAAGTAGGGGATGGATGAACATTTGGATATGACATTGGCCCGGGCATTGAGTTCTTTCACACACACACACACACACACACACACACACACACACACACACACACACACACACACACACACACACACACACACACACACACACACACACACACACAGCAGCTGTTTCCAGTATGCCGTCAGTGTAGGGATCATGCGGGCAGCAGAAAACAATTACCGATAATGCTGATCTCATAATATAACATCTTATAATAGATTATATAAAGTATTCAATTATAGTTGGGGCCACCTAGCACAACTGATCCCTACTAGGTCAGCTTGTAGAGCAAGGCATTAACACTGACAGGGTTGTGGTTTGATTTCTGCTGGGGCCACCCATGCTAAGATATATGCACTATCAATATTGTAAGTAGCAATAAATAAAAGTCTGCACCAAATGTCATACCAGTATTATGAACTTGAGTGCTAAGATGGAAGTTCTGTTCCTGATTTCTGTAATTGAAAGCCATTGATAAAGAACAAAATGTCATGTACATTCATGTCACACGAGGCCTGTGATCATCGAGCTGAAGAATGATGAAAACCTGCCCTCCTGTCTCTAGGTAGACTATCTGTCATGGGTGTGCTTGCATGTATCAAGACTTACTGTCGCTGGGTATCTTTCCGGGACTCTATAAAATAAACACCTATCCATTTCCAGCATGACGCTTGTAAACACCTGGTGTTTTCCGCTGTTAATTGAAATACCACGGCTATAAATAAAAGCTATATGGTTAGCCAATGACTTGTCACATACATCTGCACATCAAAGGAGCCACCATGATGGCTGTACTAGCAGGCTTGGAACACATGCATTCCCACTGCGTGTTGACGCATGGACAGATGGATTATTGCTATTGGTGATTTCACGTAAGGGTAGGGATACGGGGAGAGGACACGCAGTGGTTCATCTCTTAATGCGTCAGGCTATTTTGAATAAAACTGTATCAGAGGTTGGCCTCCTCACCCCAGATCACTTCAAAGACAGAACAATAAAACCATCTAAAGTGTGGGTAATAAAAATGAAACCTCTGCTCCCACCTTCCCTACGTTTGTCTATCACTGAGAAGTGTTGCATTCACAGTCCTCTGATTGAGAAGGATTTCATGAAACAATCAGGGAAGAGATACACTGATTGGTCAGAAACAAGCCGGTAGCGGCCCGGGATCTTAATTGTCTCAGAGGCCGGGGAAGTCGACAACATTTCACAAGGTAATGACAGATCACTACCACAGATTGGATTTCTACCAAATCACACTAAGATTGAAGCTCTTGAATCTTGCCAACAGAACTTTTGCTTTACATGTATGAATTGTGAGGCCAAACACATTCTAAGAATGAAAGCACCATGAGCCTGACTGAGCGTTTGATGTTTTTGTGTTTTGTTTCAAAATCCGAAGAGTTTGGTGAGAACTCAAACCCCCGAACTGCCACAACAAACGGGAAACTGATAATGAAAAACTAATAAATAATTTTTAAAAAGCGCTCTAATAAAAAACTATATTGACAGCTCAAAGTGTGTGTCAACGTGGAAGGATCAAGGAGAACAACAGCAAGCCCTTTGGAAGGTTGACGGCTCCAAAAGGAAATATGACTCAAGCTTACAGCAGCTAAATGTAGCACAAGCACAGACAATTCAGACAATCACATGCACGCCTACACACACACACAAGAGCGCACGAACACACACACACACACACACACACACGCACACACACACACGCACACACACACATGCTTCAGATAGTGTTAGCCACTTGAACACGGTGCTTAAACTACTGAAAAAGCTTGACGTTGCATACAGTACATCACATAGAAATAGATCTAGCTGTAGCTAGCTAGCTAGCTGCAACCAAGGCAACCTAAAAACAACATGATAATGTTGTTGTTACTATATGTCTGCCATTGTGATGAGCAGACGCTATATTTTAGCGTTGGGAGGGTGTGTGGGAGGACAGTAGCAAAGGTGTGTATATTTTTAGGGACGTCATGTACATAGCTGTTGGTGGGATTAGCAGATGCAAGGGGGTAGTTACATCGGATATGCTGGCTCATGGTGCTGGAAAGGACAACATGAAGATAAATAGATCAGATAAAATACAAGTTATGAAACACATGTTTCAGAAATGCATTTTGGTAGACAGTCTAGTGGCAAGGTAGCCTGGTCCTACCATTGAGCGGAAGTAGGTAGGTGGGCGGTGCCAGGCTAGTGGCTAGTCTGTTTGACTCCCACTTTCAGCCAAAAGGTTCGGGGTTTGATATCACATGTCTGCAGCCTTACCTGTAGAAGGAATCTTAGATCAAGGTACCCTAAGCTCACCCGCTACTTCACTGCAGTCTGGGCATATTCTGAACTAAACAGGACTAAATAGTGTATCTGCTCTTGAGAAAATATTGGTAGGTCTACATCCTAGACATGTCACAATGTCAAACTTTTGTCATAGACCACTAGATGTCACCAATTCTGACTTTCTGTTCTCTGTGTTTATTCCGTCTAATTATGTCTCTGGTTAAGCAGACTCACCTGCCCCCTGTTAATTAGTCATGTGATTTGTTCAGCCATTTTGTCTCACACTATTTAAGCTTGATCGTTGCACTCTGTCTCTGTTGAGTCTTCACTGAACCCCCTTTTGGATTACCCTGTGGACTTGTTCGCTCTTTATGGATTGATCTTGTTGCCAACCTTGCCTGTCTGTTTACCCTGCCTTTTGGATTACCCCTTGAATGTACTATCGATGTGCTTTGCCTTTTTTGGATTCTGGGACTGAGTTTTTGTGTTTTTTGCTTTTTGGGATTTCTGGACTGAGTTTATATTTTTGGATCTTCTGAGCTTTATTGGAACTTTATTTTTCTGAGGAATAAATACCTTAAAAACTTATCCTGCTTTTGCTTCGCACTTAAGTCGGTCTAGCTCTCTGTGTACCAAACCGTGACAGAAGACTCAACCATGTCTGACCCAGCGACAGCATCTGCAGGAGCCCCTGATACTACGAGAATGGCTGCTTCTGACTTTGAAAAAAATCATGGCAGCTCTCAATAGCCTTGGTTCCACTATGGATACTCATGGACAGAAGCTGGGTCTCCAACAACAGACTCTTGCCCAACATGACTACCTTCTTCAGCAACTCAATCAGGCAGTGGGGAGGCCTAGCCCCACTCTACCCGGTGGCCATGACCCGCCAGACACAGGTGGGCAGCCTTACCCCGCTGATCCGCCGGCTCCACCTCAACCGGTAGCTCCACTACCTCATGCAGAACCTCGGCTACCTGCTCCCCAACGATACAACGGTAACCCAGGTGCTTGCCGTGGTTTTTTAACAGAATGCCAGTTGACTTTTGAGCTGCAACCTACTTCATTCCCTACGGCTAGATCCAGGATAGCCTACATTATAGCTTTATTGACTGACAAGGTGTTAGCCTGGGCCACTGCAATCTGGCAGTTACAGAGTCCAGAATGTTCGGATATCATTCTTTTCACTAATGAAATCCTGCGACTTTTTGATCAGTCTGCCTCAGGACAAGAGGCTGCTAAAAAGCTATTGCTCCTTTGTCAAGAGAGAGACTGAGCTTCGGACTACGCCATCTCCTTCCGTACTTTGGCCGCGGAGAGTGGCTGGAATGAGACGGCCCTTGTCACCACTTTTTTTAAATGGCTTGTCTGAATCACTGAAAGACTGTTTAGCTGCAACTGAGTGTCCTAAGGGTCTTGAGTCCACTGTCTCCCAGGCCATACGTCTTGACAATCGTCTCCGAGAGCGTAGACGGGACCAGACCAGCGGCCAGCAGCCGAGCTTCCAGAGCCGACCCACACCTACGACTACCCTCTGGAACCCACCTGCCCCCACGGACACCACAGAGCCTATGCAGATTGTACGAGCACACCTTTCTCAGGAGGAAAAGGATCGGAGACGAAGAGAGAAATTGTGTATTTACTGTGGCAAATCAGGACATTTCAGAGCCTTTTGTCCCGACCTCCTTGGAAGATCAACCCCATCCAGCCGAGGGAGGGCTGTGACAGGGGTCACTTATTCTCCCAAACTCCGAGGCACAGGAGTCTACCTTTCAGCAACCTTGGCCTGGGGAGGGCTAAGCCACTCCTGTCGGGCATTAGTAGACTCTGGTGCTGCTGGAAATTTTATTGACTCTGCTCTTGTCCAAAGATTGAAGATTCCCCAAGAGGCCTTGGAGACTCCACTTGTTTCTGCTTCAGATGGCCAACCTATTGGAGATGGAAAGGGTCCAACTTGCCATGCCACCTGCCTTTTTTCTAGACCTTCCCCTGTGTCCAAGTCTCCAGATCCCTCCGACCTAAGCAATGTTCCCACTGAGTATCTGGATATAAAGGAGGTTTTTAGCAAGCAAAGGGCCTGCACACTTCCACCCCATCGGTCCTATGATTGTTCCATAGAACTCTTGCCAGGATCCAGCCCTTCACGTGGTCGGATCTTCTCGCTCACCTTACCGGAAAGGGGGACCATGGATGACTACATCAAGGATGCCCTCTCCACTGGTTTTATACGCCCCTCCATGTCCTCTGCTGGTGCAGGTTTTTTCTTTGTGGGGAAGAAAGATGGTGGTTTGCGTCCTTGTATAGACTACAGGGGTCTAAACAAAATCACCATATGCAACCGATACCCTCTTCCTTTGATCTCCACAGCTTTTGACCTTCTAGAAGGGGCCACCATTTTTTCTAAGTTGGACCTTCGCAATGCTTATCACCTCGTCCGCATCAGACAAGGTGAGTGGAAAACAGCTTTTAACACCCCCTCTGGACAATATGAATACCAAGTGATGCCCTTTGGACTCTCTAATGCCCCAGCTGTTTTCAATGCCCTGATAAATGATGTTTTGCGTGACATGATTAATCATTTTGTCTTTGTTTATTTGGATGACATTTTGATTTTTTTTTTTCCCAAGTCTCGTCACGAGCACTGCCAACATGTGCGTCAGGTCCTCCAGAGACTCTTAAAGAATCACTTGTATGCAAAACCAGAGAACTGTGAGTTTCATGTTACTGAGGTGGCCTTCCTGGGGTTCATCATCAAACAGGGTCAGGTTCTGATGGACTCAAGGAAGACACAAGCGGTGCGAGACTGGCCCATTCCTTAGACTGTGAAAGAGGTCCAGCAATTCCTTGGATTTGCAAACTTCTACAGGAGGTTCATCAGAGGTTTTATTTCAGTGGCTGCTCCTATCTCTGCTCTCACCAAGAAAGAAGCAAAACCTTTTCGGTGGACTCCTGATGCAGACCAGGCATTCCGAAGACTCAAGGAGCGCTTCACTTCGGCTCCTATACTGACAGTGCATAATCCCTCTTTGCCATTTATTGTAGAGGTGGATGCCTCCAGCATGGGTATTGGAGCTGCCCTGTCTCAGTGCTTGACTGATGGAAAGGTACACCCATGTGCCTTTTTTTTTTCTCATCGCCTCAGTCCCACTGAGACAAGGTATGATGTTGGTGGCAGAGAACTTCTGGCAGTAAAGATGGCTCTTGAAGAGTGGCGCCACTGGCTGGAGGGAGCCCAGCATCCTTTCTTGGTTTGGACGGACCTCCGGAATCTGGAGTACCTCCAGCAAGCCAAATGCCTGAATCCTCGGCAAGCTCGGTGGGCATTATTCTTCGGTCGCTTTGACTTCACCTTGTCCTATCGACCCGGTTCCAAAAATGGAAAACCTGATGCCCTATCCAGGCAGTTTCTGCCTAACAACCGGGAAGAGGAATAGGGCCAATTATCCCACCTAAGAGAATTGTCGCACCTGTCTGTTGGGGAATCGAGACGGTTGTCAGACGGGCTCTTCAGCAGGATCCTGACCCTGGCCCGGCACCAGATGGTAAACTGTTTGTTCCCAGAAGAGCACGGTCTGAGGTTCTCCAGTGGGGTCATTCCTCGCATTCTGGTGGCCGGAGATGGAGAGGGAGGTTAAGGACTTCGTTGCAGGCTGTGTTACCTGTGTCTGAAGCAAAGACCTTTGTCAGCGTCCTCAAGGGTTGCTCTTACCACTCCCAACTCCCAGTCGGCCCTGGTCGCACCTGTCCATGGATTTTGTATCTGGCCTATCCGTCTCAGAAGGTAACAGTGTCATTTTAGTTATTGTTGACAGGTTCTCTAAGGCCTGCAGACTAATTTCTTTACCTAAGTTGCCATCTGTACTTGAGACTGCTAAGCTTGTTTTTCTCTATGTGTTCCGAGTTTTTGGTCTGCCTCAGGACATCGTCTCGGACAGAGGTCCCCAGTTTTCCTCCTGTGTATGGCAAGCCATCTGCCGACTCATAGGGGCCACTGCCAGCCTGTCCTCTGGGTTCCATCCGCAGTCCAATGGCCAGACAGAGGGTAAACCAGGAGATGGAGGCCACCCTTCGGAGCTTGGTTGCTGACAACCCCTCATCTTGGAGCGCCAAGTTGCCGTGGGCAGAGTATGCTCATAATACCCTCCAGTACTCCTCCACTGGTCTATCTCCATTCCAGTGCCAGTTTGGGTTCCAACCACCCTTGTTCCCAGAGCAAGAGAGTGAAGCAGGGGTGCCATCTGCGCTGCATTTCGTGAGGCGTCGCAGACAAACCTGGAAAAGGGTTCGTCGGGCACTGCTTAGCACTGCCAAACGGAACCGGGTGCAAGCCAACCGTCACCGGACACCGGCTCCTAGCTTCCGCCCGGGACAGAAGATCTGGCTGTCCGCCAAGGATCTACCATTATGGGTGGAGTCCTGTAAGCTTGCCCCACGCTACGTTGGACCTTTCAAGATTACCCACCGGGTCAATCCAGTCGCCTACAAACTCCAACTGCCCCGGTCCATGAAAGTCCACCCCACTTTTCATGTTTCACGTTTGAGACCCGTGCTTACCTCCCCTTTTGCCCCAGCCCTCAAGCCCCCTCCTCCACCCCGGATGGTTGATGGTGGACCAGTCTACATGGTGAATCGGCTGCCGGACTGGGGTCGGGTCCAGCGGTCGATTGGGAAGGCTACAGCCCCGACAAACGCTAATGGGTCCCTTCTCGGAACATTGTCAACAAGACCCTGATCAGAGACTTTCACCATCAGCATCCTGATCGTCCTGGAAACGCCAGGAGGCGTTCATAGAGGGGGAGATTCTGTCACAATGTCGAACTTTTGTCATAGACCACTAGATGTCGCCAATTCTGACTTTCTGTTCTGTGTTTATTCCGTCTAATTATGTCTCTGGTTAGGCAGACTCACCTGCCCCCTGTTAATTAGTCATGTGATTTGTTCGGCCATTTTGTCTCACACTATTTAAGCCTGATCTTTGCACTCTGTCTCTGAGTCTTCACTGAGCCCCCTTTTGGATTACCCTGTGGACTTGTTCGCTTTTTATGGATTGATCTTGTTGCCAACCTTTGCCTGTCTCTTTACCCTGCCTTTTGGATTACCCCTTGGATGTACTGTCGATGTGCTTTGCCTTCTTCGAATTCTGGGACTCAGTTTTTGTGGTTTTTGCTTTTTGGGATTTTTGGACTGTATTTATATTTTCGGATCTTCTGAGCTTTATTGGAACTTTATTTTTCTGAGGAATAAATACCTTAAAAACGTATCCTGCTTTTGCTTCGCACTTGAGTCACCCTAGCTCTCTGTGTACCAAACCAAGACAAGCCTTAGAGTGAAATCAAAACCAAAATACAACTGTTAATGTGACTACTCATTAACAATGTAAGTGAGGTTAAGGCTTGGCATTGTAATTTATTGTGTCATATTTGCTGAAATTCTCTGCACGTCCCGACAGCAATCAATTAATATGATCAGATAAAACATCAAAAGAATCTGTTTTCTTTGTGCTGCAAACTAATATTTTGAACAAGATAAGCTAAAATGGTTCTTTATTTATCAATGTAATTCAGCATAATATATCAAGATTGAATTCAGTCTTTTTTGAAAGCTAGCTAGCATGCAATGTTCACGAGTTATAACATGACGGCCATAACAGTTAGATTCTACTTATAGCAGCGTGCTATGCAGATTAACACACACACACACTTTCATCAGTCTCAATTGGCAGCATGCCACAGTATTGTAGATTATCTCTTGTGCAGACACCTAACACACAGACACAGACACACACACACCTCTCTGGGAGAGGGAGATAAGGTCCGATGTTAAACAAAGTGGCGGACTAGCTTTGTGACAAGCCAGCTCTTTAATTAGAGATGGAGCTTGAGGACAAACTCACACACAGACACACACACCCTGATAATGGAATCCATATAGTAAATAAATAAATAAATATATATAGATAGATGTGCTACTCATCACATTGTGTTGCAGTACACGTTTCCAATCGCCCTGTTTCTTGTTTGTGTGTGCAGTTCATTAAATGCAACTCGAATCTAGTAATCAAAACCATCTCCAGAAAATAATTTCACACCCCATTGGCTTGATGCACTCGTGTCCGTGACACACGCATATCTTACCGCTCATGCGTGAAAACTGCTGTGAAAAAGGCTCTCCAGACCCCCCACCAGACCTCAACTCCCCCCTCAGCCCCCGTCTACTGAAGCATGCCCTCGCCACGCCCCCACATTACGACCGACGCAGCACTCGTCTGATCACAATGGAAACATCAGATGCTATTGGTCATCTGGCCCGAGAGAGGCAGGGGGCCAGGGAGGCAAGGAGGCCGAGAGGGCCGGGGGTGAGGTCCAAGGTAGCTCAAAAATGTCCACTACAGCCAGAGGTTATAAACAAGTAAATATAAATATATGTATACATTGTATTCTGTTTTATCCAAAGCGCCGTACAGTGAATTCTGATACCACTCATGAGGTAGGGGGGTCGGGCTGATGACAGTGGGGATAAAACCCCGTAGGCGTACATTTCAGCTCACCCTAGCCACTATGCTATCCTGGTAACACACAATCAACCCACTGATCCAAAACCAAGGAGAAATACATTCAAATGACAAATCATGAATCAATACAAAGATATTCACTATATATATATATATATATATATATATATATATATATATATATATATATATATATATTACTAAGTTATTGGATTTCAGTGCTGTCAATACAAAACGATTAGCTATTGACTAATGAATTCAGTATTGTCAATAAAAAACTATTAGCTATCGTACAGCATTTAGCTGTTAGCAATCAGAATGCATCACTGTGAGTGGGATGGAATTAGCATCAGCGCAGGGTCGTAGGTCAGGACTGGAAGTTTCATGTGCACGCAGTGATGATGGAGCTGTAATTAGCCGTTAGCGAGGTTAGCGACGGTGGCTACGCTCGGGTGGCGCACGGATCGCAGCAGGACATCAATCCATTGACGACAGCTCAATCTGAGGGTCACGCACTGCCGCTTCTACTGATGGTCTGGATGGAGGCCCTCAGAGACCCACACACACACAGTATATAGCCACACACACACACGATGTACACACACACACACACACACACTCTACATATACATACACAATATACAATACATATACATACACAACATACACAATATACAATATACAATGTGTGTGTGTGCGCGCACACACACACACACACACACACACACACACACACACACACACGCACACACACACACACACACACACACACACACTTCGATATATCGATATATACACACAAATGACTTAAATGTACATACACAAAAACATAAAGACAGACCTATAAACACGATACATGGACACACATGCATATACACAGACTAATACCCCCCCCCCCCCCCCCCCCCACATACACACACACACACACACACACACACACACACACACACACACACACACACACACAGACACATACGTTCTGAAATCCTAGCAGATCAGCTATTTTTCTGTGTAAAGAACAATGTTTACTCCCTGTTCCTATGGAGGGGGTGCTAGACTAACCAGAGCTAGGCTACTTTACGGCTACCAGCGTCCCAGCTGGGTGTTTTCCCGGGGAGCGTATGTCTGTGGTGTGGAGTGTGGCGCTAAGTGGGCGGTGATGATCACGACCACAGCGCTGATGACTAACAAACAAAGAGTGCTGCTGGGGGCTGGCCTTCCAAATCAACCGAAAGATCTGTTGACGGACAAACCCTCAAACCAAATTCATGCATATATATATATAAATACACACACCGTCCAGAGGTACATGGCCTTTTAAAGTGGAACGGACCCAGGGAATCCCTGGCCAGGACAGGGCGGCCGCTAGCCAAATATCCTGGCTGTGATGAGAGCAGGCCGGGGGGGGGGGGGGAGATAAGGGCCGTCATCATTATGCGGACCGCTAAGAGAGAGATGGAAGACTGATTGGGTAATGAGTCTACACCGATAATGGACCGCATCACAAAGGAATCCAGCCGGCCGTCTATTCACACTTCACCAATATTAGCCCGCCTCGACTTAAACTAATGGCCACCGG
>NC_136952.1:15681102-15686102 GCF_949987615.1 Pollachius pollachius | reverse complement strand
GCAAATAGTCCTACTTATATTTTCAAAAAAAGTCAGTTCAAAAGTCTTATTCTGGAGTAGATATCCTACAAGGCTGGTGCATCCCTACCTGTGACATAGTGGGCATTCTTGACCAACCTTTGAAGAGCCTTTCGATCGAGGGCTGAGCATCTAACATGGCCAGGCAGGGATGCAGCAAGACAGAGCTACCTAGCTTCCAAGCCTTTCACAAATGCCTGATAGTGTGGTGTAGTAAGTGGCAGGAATGCTAATATTTACCACCCCTGCTAGGCATGCTAAAGCTCAGGGACATTGAGAGGTGTGAAATGACGTTAAACTGATAAAAAATGCCTTTTAGGGACAGAAACATTTGGTCTGTAATCAGGGGTTGATCCAACAGCTGAGGATTGGGTTTAATCAAGAATAACTATGAATCCAGTAATTATAATAATAGTTAAAACATCGTGCTACTCTTGGTTGAAAATGTTTTTTGTGATTGCTTTAATATGGACAATATTTACAAACACTAAAACAAGACTGGGACTGTATGTTCGAAAAACTCTTACCTTTATTTATAATGACAGAAATTGAATTGTGCTGGGTATTTGAATTAGGTAAGATATACGTTTTATTGACCAGTATACTGGTATACACTGGTATATTCAGTATACGCAAACAGAACAGGGCATTCTATTGCAACATATTCTACATTTCAAAAGATTTCAAAGTAAAATCATTTTAAATGTTACTGTGGATATTGTGAATAATGTGGTAGGAATATACCTTGTTATTTGTCTCTGAACGACAGGCTAGCACCGGTAGCTCTCCTAGCTTAATCTCCACGCTGGACTACAGCTATAGGGGGGGATAATAGTAAATCTTTCTTTCTCTCCAGTGTTCAGAGAATGTGGTTGGGGGCTGATTGCGGGAGCCTCTGTGGGCGTTATCAGTAGAAAGCAGAAGTCCATTCACAGTCAAGGAGCCCGACACAAGCTGCTCCCTGGGCCAATCCTGTTCCACATGATTATTCTCAATTTCACACCTGACGGTTTTTACTGAGGCACATGGCAGCAGCAGCACAGCAGCCAGATCTGGAAGGCACACAAAAATGGTGGAGAGACAAAGAGAGAGAGAGAGAGAGAGAGAGAGAGAGAGAGAGAGAGAGAGAGAGAAAGGAAGGATAGACAGACAGACAGAGAAGTGAGGGGGGAGAGAGAGGGAGGGACAGAGAGAGAGACACAGCCAGAGAGAAAGAGAGAGAAAACAGAGAGGGAGAGAGTCAGAGATGGAAAGAGAGAGAGAGAGAGAGAGACAGAGAGAGAGAGAGAGAGAGAGAGAGAGAGAGAGAGAGAGAGAGACAGAGAGAGAGAGAGAGAGAGAGAGAGAGAGAGAGAGAGATAGTCCTCCAACATTGCACCAAGGGGATAAGGATGTAAATATGGTTGGGCCCAAAACAGAGTTTCTATGCGTACTGTTGTAAATTAATACAGGTGTAATGTATTTCAATCAGGTAAATTTGACTGTTTATCAAAAACTAAATTTTAAGACTACGTTACTGGAATTACTAGAAACGTGGAAATAATTGTTAAAAAAATAACAATGATTATAGATAATCAATAATGAATATTTGTTTTAGAGAAATCCAGATCTTATTTACAATGCATAATAAAATAGTTGAATAATGTTTAATTTATGTAATAAAACCATTTAATGTAATATAGTAAATAATGTCCATTCCTGAGAGCCCAGCAATAACTACACTTAAGACTACAGCTATACATACACAATATATACATTGGGCTAAATAGCTGCCCTGGTGCCAATAAATGCAATAATAATTATTAGAATAATTATGATACTAATCATAATCCTAATTAAAATAAATGTAATAATTTTGTTATTATTTCAACAGTAAGTCAAATATTGTTTTAGAATTATTGTAATATATTATTAAAATAATAGCATAGCTGTAATAGTAAAATAAATGGTGAAAGTAAACAGTTACTTTGTACATATGTGAGCTCTGAATGTGACAGAAGAGATAACACAGAATCTCTCTCCTGAAGCTGAACAATGTCGCCGGGATGTGTTCCTGTGGTGACACTTATCTAGCTGAGGTTCTTCTGGTCCTTCCTCTCACCTGGCAGCCAGAACACACAAAAATAAATAGCTGAAGGAACTACAGGCTCCCAGAGGCCCCTACCGTGTGAGAGCAAGTGAAAATAACAACAGTGCTGGCCCCTGGGAGCGTGATGTGAAAGCAGAGGGAGAGGGGAGAGGGAGAGAGGGAGGGAGAGGGGGAGGGAGAGGGAGAGAGGGAGGGAGAGAGAGAGAGAGAGAGAGAGAGAGAGAGAGAGGGAGAGGGAGGGAGAGAGAGAGAGGGAGGGAGAGAGGGAGGGAGAGAGGGAGGGAGAGGGAGAGAGGGAGCGAGAGAGAGAGAGAGAGAGAGAGAGAGGGAGAGGGAGAGAGAGAGAGAGAGAGAGGGAGGGAGAGAGGGAGGGAGAGAGAGAGAGGGAGGGAGAGAGGGAGGGCCCTGGAGATGATGGTGGTGGTGAAGATGAGGCTCGGCAGCGAGGCGGCCATCTTGGCCAAGCGCTTGGAATGGAGGGGGAAATGGAGGGGAGGAGCCTCTGCGAGGTCATTTGAAGGGGACCGCGGAAGCCGAGGATGGGGATGGGGGTAATGGGAGGGCGGCTAAGGTGGCGTGGTGCGAGGGGTGCTAAGCTATACGGCTGCGTTTAAGTTTGCCATGGAAACATACACATCAGTGCCGCCAGCTGGGGGGCGGATCGTAAAAAAAAAAGGTATTGATGAGGGTAATTCAACAAAGAGGGGAGAAAGATTTCAAGCAAATGGTCTGTAGTTGCGGTATGTACGCAAGTGGGCAATGCTAATGTAGCTGTTTACACACGCGGTACTGCAGGCTGTATCTCCCTTATCAAAGTGATACAGACCTCGCGGTTAAGTATCTTCCAATATGGATCCCTGACTTGGGAAGCTAACAATGATTTCTGAATTAAAAATAATAGTTGATCATCCCTGCGGTGCATGATCTTTTTGTGACATCTATCAGCAGGCAATCACAAGTGAGCAAACACACAAACACACACACACGCACACACACAAACACACACACACACATACACACACACACACACACACACACACACACACACACACACACACATAGACATAGAGCTATGTAAATTCAACAGTAGCAGGTCTACATTACAACCCCATGGGTGACTAGCCTGTTAATTTAAATCCTCTATTTGAGATGACTTTAAGATGATGCATGTCTCAGCTGTAATAGGGTGATCACCATGATGGTGATGACCAGTATTATTGAGGCAATGAGTGGTGAAAAGCCCATCTACATCAGTACGCTACGATCGATAAATCACACTGGATCTTTTTTCAAATAGACTGCACTATACAGCGCTTTTCTAACCTGTGATCACTCAAGTACCTTACATTCAGCCATTCATGCAAATATTCATACATAAACAACGAGAATCTTGCTCAGCGACACCTCAGGAGC
This sequence comes from Pollachius pollachius, assembly GCF_949987615.1. Taxonomy (NCBI): domain Eukaryota; kingdom Metazoa; phylum Chordata; class Actinopteri; order Gadiformes; family Gadidae; genus Pollachius; species Pollachius pollachius. The sequence goes on along the minus strand of NC_136952.1, from coordinate 15,682,582 downwards.
CAGGCATCAAACTAGCAACCTTGGGGTGTCAAACACAACCTACCTTTCATAACCACTGCCGCCCATATATAAAGATATTTAACTCCATAACAACAAAAGGCTTCTTTCTACATTCTTAAATTGTGAATAGATTCAAATAGATTAATGAGTTAATGAGTGTGTGCATAAATGATGCTAGAATTCAACCAACTAATTATTTTGCCCGAATTGACTTGCAGTAAGGCTTCATATCACCTTCCGAAGAAAGCTGAGCTCTGTTAGCCAGTCAGAGACAAGCTACGTTTTCTGTTTTGCAAGTCATTGTGCACCTTGCTAGTATAGTATAGTGGTCGTGGTCTATACATTTTAACAAAAATAAATTAATGAAGGACAGATATCTGAAATCTGATCGGTTATAAGAGCAACACGGTAAATTAACCTTTGTTTCTGAACCATTTTCCCAAAATAAATGAAAAATCAATGGAATAACATTACATGACCTCCAAATGTATACATTTCATGATTGAGTGTTCACTATAAAATCAGGGGCCCTACCTCAATTAAATCATTCATGTTGGCTCTGAATTTTCGAGCAAACAATGCACCGATAATGGAATCACTACGAATTTGAGAACGAGTTTTAACTAAACTTAAAACCAGAAACTAAGCTGCTGTCATCAGAAACAGTATTTTTTATGTTTAACTTTATTTTTTAAACCATTGCATTACCAATATCTTAAAAACTCCATGTCAAGATTACTGTCTATATAATTAGGTTAAGGAGATTCTGTATGATATATTTTATTAAAAAGGCAAAAAAGCTGAAGTCAAAGTGATGTGAAGATGATGCTGCTTGTCAAATGCCAGAAGCTAAAAACAAACTGGTAGTTCTGAGATTATGGAGTGAGCCAACCATAACTTAAAAATAACATTAAAAAAGACATCAACTACTTTTCAATTGGACCATGAGAAACAGCTTATTGGTGCGACAGTCAAGATTGTGAGTTTGCTGCCCCCTTAAGGTTAGGGTGCCTAACCTTAAGGGGGCAGCAAACTCACAATCTTGGCTAGCATGCAGTTGATCTTTAACTTGACATGGTATGTTGTTCCGCGGGTTCTAGCTTATGGGTTCTGGGTTGTGAGTGTACAGACAGCAAGGATATATCATGAAATGCATATTTTAACTTACTAATTTAAGACAGAGAGACATTTTTCAGCAGTTAAAAATATGTAACGCATGGCGTTACAATCAATCAGCATCAGGTGCTCCACTTCCCCTATAGCTGGTAATGCAAATGTTGTTAATTTAATTACTATTTTATTTAAATATACAATGAGCTATATGCAATATGCAACCATTTGTTTTAATTAACAACTATAGGGTGAGAGCATACTCCTCATTCACACATTATGACAATATCATTGTCACACACAATGCCTACCCAAAAATCCATCGCACGCAAACACACACACACACACACACACACACACACACACACAC